>NW_007732645.1:0-29266 GCF_000696425.1 Galeopterus variegatus
GGGATATGGGTCTCAGAGCCCTGAGGCCAGGGGGCAGAGGCAAAAAGATCCAGAGGAGGGTGCAGAGGAAGACACGTAGGAGTGGGGTCATGCATGGATCCATCGGGGGAGGGAATCGGACAGATCTTTGGTTATATTGTCTGATTTTTGAGGGGGTGGTGGAGCTCCCCTAGCATTAGGCTTGTGAGGCCGGGGTGGAAAGCACCCTTTTAAGGCTGAAATGGTGGGAAAGACCCCAAGGGGGCAGATTTCTCCCCGGTTCACCTGGGCCTTACAAACTAGTTGTTCTACGCGGTCCCATGTATCCCAGTCGAACAAGGGACTCTCCGGAAGCCAGGGGGCTACCTTAAGTAAGGTTTCCCATGTTTTTAACACTTGAGCATCAGTCAGGGCAAGCCCCCAGCTTTTAAGAAGCACGCGGAAAGACTCTAAAGCTGGATTGGGTTTAGAGGAAGAAGACTGCCCCATATTTTATGGGGGTACACTCACCCGAAGACCGACTGGCCCGTCAGCGATGTGTTTGAAGAGTTCAATACGCCTCACATGGGGCACCAGTTTGTTGGTTCCTCGCCACCGGGGACCAACAACACAGGGCAGGAAGGGCCCCCGGCCCAGCCAGTGGTAACCTCTTGTGGGGCTGAGCAGGATGATGAGTGTCGCAGGCCCGATCCCCTCTGCGCTTCGGCCCCGGGGACAAAGAAAGAACACGAGCCAGGAGAGTGGTCAAAGCCGGAACTCTGTTTATTACAGCAAGCAGGGGTTTTTATAAGGTACCAGGGGCTGGGGAGCTCTTATCCCATAGGGAGTTGACACACTGCTACCCGGGAGGAGGGGTGAGGATAGGGCAGGTGGGAAAAAAGTGCAGAGTCACCGTACCCCGGAAGTTAGTTCTTTTAAGTTTTGAGTTCTCCGCTTAGGTTTCGGTTTCCCAGAATCAGCCCGAAGCAAGTTTAAAATGGCTGAGGTACTTTCCCAAAATGGCTGGCGGCCCGGGTGTAGCCCAACATGATCTAAGTATGTGGAGTATGTGGATGTCTGCTCGCATTGATGTCTTATCTAATCATAATTTAGCAACTTTAGGTGTACATTTTTTTAGAGGAATTGCACAGAAGAGACCCTTTGAAAAATGTTAACAGCTCAGCAAATTTATGAATTCCCTCTAACTACTAATAATGATATGGTAATTCTGTCCCATCTCAGGATTTTTTTTTCTTGGGATAAAAGAAATTTTATTTTAAAAGTTAATTAAAGAAAGCTCCATAGAATAGAAATAGGAAAGGATATGGGTTTTAGTTCTGAGCCTATAACTTACTATCTGAAGCGTTGTACAATCTTTAACTACTTTGGACATTGACTAAACTACACTGAGATGACATTAGGGACCTGTCTGTTTAGCAACAATTGGAAACATAACATAATCTGCTCATTAGACTAAGGAAAAAGAACCTTCTTCTATTCTCAGTCAGAGTCTAAAATAGTATAAATCCTATAAAAAGAAATTTAGAAACAACTGAAAAAAATACATATGCATTTCTCTTCTGAGCCAACAATCTGTAGATAAATATCTCCACAAACAAGAAACAACACATGTGCATAGTTATTTATAACAGCATTGTTTATAACACTTGGACACAGCCTAATTCTACCATGATTGGAGAACAGGTTCAGAGTGAGGAAATAGCAAGGGTATTAAATATCGCTCTAAATATTTCATTCTAATATAAATATATAGATACATAGATAAACGTATTTTTTCACATATTCAAATATAAGTTTGCATTGAAAGGGGAAATTGAAATTGAATAAAATTAAATGAAGATGTAATCAAATAAACTAAAATGTTTATCAAATTAAAAAATATAACCGCATAGAGAAAAGATTAGTTCAAATAATTTGGAAAAGTGTATTCTGACTCTACATATTTCATAAAATATTTTTTTAATACAAAAATTCTTATATTTTACTTATCAGGTTTATTTATGGTAGCAATATTTACATTTTATTTTTAAAGCATTAAATATAGATACATATAAATTTATACATTTTATTATGTACAAATATATATTTGTATTATATAAATGTGACATATTGCTGTAAGTAGGAATCAACGTTTTCAGTGTTCTTACAGTAAATATAGAGACGAATATCAAGTAAAAGTAATTAGGATAAAGTGTTATAATTTGAATTGCCCATTACCGCATACCCAAACTCCCAGGCCTAAAAGCAATGACACTCCAGTAATAATTATAGAGCTAGCACCCAGATGATTGTGTTCAGGTACTATTGTTTTTAAATACCATTATATTTAAGCACCATTTGTGTTTAAACCTCATTGCCTATTAAAAAGAATGACATATTCCTGAAGAAATGTCTGATGCCAACTGTGAGTAGAATAAGTGCAAGATGGATCTGGATGTCTTATTCTTCAAGAATGCAAACAAACAAACCACCAAAAACAAAGCAAAACAGAACAAAAGAGTAGTAGAGTAATGCCAAAAGGACTCAGGAACAAATTTGAAGAGGTTCCCACGGCACACATTTCAAATATTTTAAGCATCAAGAGAGTTATTAATGTGATTAAGTTTAACACACTTCATTGAAATAAAACAAGTCCATGAATCCATGGTGACGCAATTTATACAGTAATATCTGCAAGTAAATGTACTGGGGGGGAAATATTTAGAAACGATCATTTTACAGCCCATGGTATAATGATGAATTCAGGTGAGGCTCTCCAACCACCATTATTAATCCATTCACTATGGCTTGGTCCTACAATCTAATCACCTCTTCAAGGTCTCACCTTTCAATTATCATAATAGGATTTCACACCCTCAACAGTTACAATGGGGATTTAAGCTTCAGTGAGGTTGGGGGGCGGGCATCCAGTCTACAGCAGTGGAAATGTCCCATATAGATAAACAGAACCAAATTCCATATGGCAAGATTGTGATCAATTGGGTAAATCTAACCACAGTAAAAATAGCAGGTTATCCTAGTCTCAAAATCTTTTGCTACAACAGAATAACAATATGAAAAATATTTATACTAGATTTTATTTTTTCTTTACAACTCAGTAACAGAATCACTAATTTAGACCATAATTCTGTTCATATTAGAGGCAGTCTCACCAGACAGGTAGAAAAAGGTAAATAATGCAAGATGGCAAGTTTTTTTTGTTTGTTTTTTTCATATTAATATGCATAGAAAGGAAAATACACAAAATTAATCAGAATATAAGATTAATAAAATAATAAATACTTAACCAAACATAAGTGACTAATGAAATATTTTGAACAATTTAGTCATTTTAGAATTTTTCTTCAAAATCAAAAGGAATATTATTCTCAAAATGTTTTAAAACCTTGTTATAAAATTATATTAATTATCTTTGAGTGTTGTACATATACTAAAATTTATCAACATGGTTGCCTTAAAATGAATATCATAAAAAAAAGACATACTTTGCTACTTATTTTGATTTTCCACAGAAAACCTACATTATTATGAGAATTGTAGTGGATTGAATTTTGTCCCCCCAAAACTCATTGAAGCTTGAATTCTGTCCCTGTATTGTATGTATTAGAAACTTAGCCCCCACTATGAGTGTTAAGAGGGTGGGGAATCCTATTCAATTCAGTTACCATAAGGTAATTGAAAGGTGGAAACGAAGAAGTGATTGGACTACAGGACCATGCAATAGTGAATGGATTAAAACTGGGGTTCCTGGGCATGGTTCTGAGGGCTTTAAAAGAAAAGGAGAGTCTATCTTTCTCTCTCTCTCTCTCCTCTCTCTCTTTCCACCATCTTGCAATGTGAGATCCTTGGGTCACTGTCACCACCGCCAGACAGACTTTGGACTTCCCAGGCTCAGAAACTGTAAGCAATAAATTTCATATTCTTCCATCAATCACACAGTTTTAAGTATTTTGTTATAAGCAACAGAAACAGACTAATACAACAATACTATCTGGTATTAGATTGTAAAGACAAATTGATTTGAGACATTGAGTGTATCTTTATTGTAGTATGATATTCTACCAACAAATTACATGAGAAAATGCTGTGTCAGATTAATTTTGATCTATATCTTTCATATAACTTAATCTTTAAAGGCCATAATTGTAAGGGGAGCTATGATATGTCCAAAACACAAAGAAATTTTTCTGCTTTTGTGGAATGAAATTGTGTTCCTTAATTCAAATGCAAATGAGGACTGATTGAGGAATAGGAATTTTCTACTCTCGTCTCCCCATAGTGCATCAACTTTGACAATCACACATGGATATAAGTGCTTTGGAGGTGGTCTAGGAGTTCAGCAGAGAAGGTACAACACACCTTGGGGCAAAATAATACAAGAATAGACACATTAAATATGGCAAGAAGAACAGTTTTACCTAATCCACATATCCTCTCCTCTTAGGTGGCATAGCTCAATCCAAAGAGAAACCTCCTTGGCCCACAATTTCTCCCACAGGAGAAAGTAAGAGTGTAGTCAGTGAAGACATAGCTTCCCAGCTGTGGAATCCTGCCCAAGAGTCCCACCTCTTCCTCACGTCACAAAAAATACTGATGGATCATTACACCTGAGTATCTGGGAGAAAATGAAAACAGGAGAGACAGAAATTCATAGCAATCAAGGATCAAAAGTCAGCAAAGGGTCACAAATCCTATGAACTACCTTTCAGACTCCATCAGTAGTACTGCCCATGAGGCACTTTGGGCATCTCACCTGTAGATCTCCCCCACCCTCCCAATGACCCACATGTACCCTCAATGCTTTGCGTGCTTCAGCGCAATATGAGTACTTGCAGATGGCTCACGAGCACAATTAGTTAGCTGGCTTTATTCTGCAGTATTGAGAGAAGCCAAATAAACATGAGCATTTCAAGGCACCACATTAGGCAAAACAAACAAGAGACTCTCAGCACACAGCCTGGCTTTGAAGAATTGAAAAAAAAATGCATTCAATCTTAAGAATGCCCTGCTGAGAGGAAACAAGAACATGAAGCAGGTGCAGCCATAGCAAGGATCTGAGGAACACTTAGAATCTCCAGCAAGAATAAATGGTGAAGGTGTTTCTTGTCTGAAGACAGTCAGTAAAAACTAGAGGAAGTGACTACTTTTCTATAGTGAAGACATCAATTCAAAACTCAAGGAACATGAAAAACCAAGTAAACATGGCATCACCAAAGAAATACACTAATTTTCCAGCATCCATACCACCAAAAATAGAGGTTAACAAATTGCCTGAAAAAGAATTGAAAATAGTTATTTTGAGAAGGATTATCAAACTACATGAGAATGCAGATAGACAACTCAACAAATTAATAATAATAATAATAATAATAATAATAATAATACATGAAGAAACCAAAAATTTAGCAGAGATTTAGAAATAATGAAACAGAAATCTCTAGCTGAAGAATACAATGAAGAAAGAATGCAATAGAGAGCTTAACAGCAGACTTAATCAACCAGAAGAAAGAATGTACAAATATGTAAACTATAGGGGTCCCAGAAAGAGAAGAGAGAAAGAAAGGAACAAAAAGCTTAGTTAGGGAAATACCATTTAAAACTTTCCAAATTTTTGGAGGAGTATGGGCATCCAGATTCAAGAAACTTAAAGAACTTTGAGAAAGGTCAATCTAAAAAAGACACATTATAGTCAAATCATCAAAAGTCAAAAAAAAAAAAAAAAGAAAAAAAAGAAAGAAAGAAAAGAAAGAATGAAATCTGGAAAGCATCAAGGGAGAAAAGGCTAATCACATATTCAAACTTCCATAAAGATATCACTGTACTTCACAACAGAAACCATGCAAACCAGGAGTGAGTGAGATGACATATTCAAAATGCTGAAAGAAAAAAAAAATGCCAGCCGATAATGCTATCCTGGACTAAGCTGTCCTTCAGTAATTAAGGAGAAATAAAGACATTCCAACACAGAGATAAAGTGTAGGAATTCATCACCAAGAGATCAACTTTACAAGAATTGCTAAAGTGAGTTCTTCAAGTTGAAACAAAAGGATGTTAAGTAACAACATGAAAAAATATGAAAGTACATGTAACTCACTGGTAAAGATAAATACATGCTCAAATTTAGTATACACTAATACTGTAAAGGTGGCATGTAAAATATTTTTAATTGTTGTATAAACATTCAAAAACAAATGTATTAAAAACAACTACAGCTACAAACATTTTAACAGATACCATATATAAACAGATGTAAAGTATGATATCAATGATGTAATATAGGGAGGAGAAGTAAAAGTGTAAACTATTTATACACAGTTGAAATTAAGTTGCTGTCAGCTTAAAATAGCTTATCTTACAATTTTAAGATATTTTACGTAAGTCTTATGGTGACCACAAAGGAAAAAAAAAAAAAAAAACTCTCTAGTAGATACACGAAAAATAAAAAGAAAAATATCAAGACATATTGCTACAAAAAAATTCAACAAATCAAAAAGAAAGACACCAAATTTGGGGGAAAGGAACAAAGAAACTATGAAACAGTAAGAAAACAACTAACAAAATGACAATACGATAATAAATCCTTCCCTATTGACAATTACTTCAAATGTAAGTGGATTAAAACCTTCAACAAAAAGATACAGAATGATAGAATGGCTAAAAATAAAACAAGATCAAACAACATGTTGCCTGAAAGAGACTCACTTTATCCCTAAATAAACATTTAATTGGAAAGTGAAGGGATAGAAAAAGATATTCCAGGAAAAATGATAACCAAAAGACAGCAGAAGTAGCTATACTTATATCATACAAAATAGACTTTAAGTCAAAAAGTGGAACAAGACACAATGAAGATCATTATATAATGATAAAGGATAAATTTGTAACAAGGTTATAACAAATGTAAATACATGTTTTATATCTATTACTGGAGTACCTAAATATATAAAGCAAATATTAATAGATCTCAAGAGACAGATAGACTTCAAAACAACAATAGTAGGGGAATTCAAAACCTCACTCTCATGAATGGACTGCTCATCCAGAGAGAATATCAATAAAAAGCATTGACCTTGAATTACACATTAGATCAAATAGATCCAACAGACATATAAAGAACATTCCACTTAACAGCAACAAAATACACATTCTTCCCAAATGCACATGGAACATTCTCCAAGATTGATCAAATGTTAGGTCATAAAGCAAGTCCTAACAAATTTGAGAAGATTAAAATCATGTCAAATATCTTTTCCCAACATAGTGGAATAAAACTAGAAATTGATAAAAGGAAAACAAAATTAAAATCATGAATATGTGGAATTAAACATGTTTCTGAACAACCAATGGGTCAAATAGCAATTAAAAGAGGCATTTTAAAAAACCTTTGAGACCATAGAAAAAAGAAACACATCATACCAACACTAATGTAATAGAGCAAAAGCAGTTAAAAGAGGAAAGTTTATAGCAAAAAAACATTTACAAATAAAAAGAAGAAAGATTTCAAATAAAGAACCAAATGTTACACCAGAAGGAAGGAGAAAATGAAGAACATACTCATATCAACGTTAGTAGATGAAAGAAAATAATAGATCAGAGCTAAAGTAAATGAAATAGAACTAAATGAAATAGAGACCAACAAAAGATACAAAAGATCATTGAAACAAAAAGTCATAGTTTTTTGTTTGTTTGTTTGTTTACTGAGAAGATAAACTCAACAAATTCGTTAGCTAGGATAGAATAAGAAGACTCTAGTAATAAAACTGCAAGAAATGAAAAAGGAGACATTACAATTGATACCACAGAAATATAAAGAATCATTAGATACCATACACCAACAAGTTTGAAAACCTGGAGGAAACTGATAAATTTCTTGACACATACAAACTACCAAGACTTAATCAAGATGAAATAGAAAATCTGAACAAACCAACAACAAGCAGTAAGATTCAATCAATAATCAGCAGTGCCCCAACAATGAAAAGACTGGGATCAGATGGCTTCACTGCTGAATTTTACCAAACAGTAAAAAAATAAAATAAAATAAAATGTAAATTTTGGTTTTATTTATTTAAGATATGAAATATTCATATTTACACATCAAAGTTATTACATAAAACGTTATTCCAGACAACACACAGTATCTGTGAAGCTTAATTTTGTTAATATAACACAGATTTCTATATTGTTTACAATAATAGAATTAAGGCTAGATTATTTAATATTGTCTGAACACCAGCTTGTTAGTTAAAACACAAACATGTAATGCTAATTTAGTTTGTTTCTAGGAAATGTATCATAAATGTATCCATATTCTTATACTTTGTTATCTAGTTAAAATCAATAAAACCACTATTAAGGTAAGTACATAGGAGCACAGTATTTATAAAATATATAATCTTAAAAAGTGATATAATTTATTAGTACTTCAGAAGTATCATAAATTTATAAATAATAAATTTTATTCATTAATAGGTTTAACTTTACTGAGATCTTTATCTTCCTCTTTCGTGTGACTTCTACTAAATGGACTTTATGGTTACTTAAAATGTTTTGTGCTAACAAGCTTAACAGTGTGAAACTATTTCATATCAAGATGTCATTTCGCTCATTAAAGATATTCTGATGTTTTCTATTTTTAATTTATTCCTTTGATAATATTATTTTTCTAACTGAAATTAGCAAAGCTATGACTGTACTGAAGGTTTCATTAATTAAATTAATAAAGTAAGTTTAGTGGCTTAACAAAATAGATGTGTATTTTCTATTCATAAACAGTCCATATTGATGTTCAAAACAAAGCCTTCTGCTGCCACCTCTTTGGCATGTTACTTTCTAGTTCACCAGAAAAAAGAGGGAATAGAGAAAGTTTACCAATTTTAAAAATTATTTTGGTTTCAAAGTTACATAAGTCAACATATTAATTTCTTATTTCTTATGTACCAAGTTACCACAAACTTTGTGGCTTAAAATAACACAAATATATTATGTTACACTTCTGCCAGTCAGAAACCCACAATGGGTCTCAGGGTAAAATTGAAGTTTCAGCAAGGCTACATTTCTTTTTTGGTGACTCTAGAATAAAATCAGTTTTCTTACATTTTCCTCTTTTTAGAGGCTGCCTACAATCTTTGGCTCATAACCCCAGTCCATTTTCAAAGTCAGTAATGGTCTTTTCTCAAGATGTCATCGCTTTAAAGAAAGATTTAATACCAATTGTTTTCAAACTATCCTCCAAAATCAAAACAGAGGCCATTCTCCAAAATTCATTCTATGGGGCCAGCATCAACACAATAGTAAAATCAAACAAAGACACAGAAACCAAAAAAACTACAGGCCAATATTTTTGATAAACATAGATGCAATAATTCTCAACAGAACATGAGCAAACTGAATACAACAAGACACCAACACACTGTGATGAAGCCAAATTCATCCCAGAAATGCAAGGATGGCTCAACACATAAAAATCAATAAATGTGATAACACCACATCAACAAAATGAAAAACAAAGAAAAAAAATTGATCATCTCAATACACACAGAAAAAGTATTTTACATAGTTGAACCCTTTATAATAAAGACTCTCAACAGATTAAGTATAGAAGGAAATTATCTCAACACAGTAAAGACCACATATGACAAAACCACAGCTAAACTCATCCTGAATGTGGAAAAGCTGAAAACCTTTTCTTTAAGAACAGGAACAAGACAAGAATGCCCAGTCTCACCACTCCTATTTAACATAGTATTATAAGTACTAGCCAGGATAATCAGGCAAATAAAGAAATAAAGGGCATCCATGCTGGAAAACCAGAAGTCAAATTGTCCCTATTTGAAGATGATATGATCTTATAAATAGAAAAATCTAAAAACTCCACCAAAAAACTCTTGGGGGTGATAAAATAATTCAGTAATATTGTAGGATACAAAATCAATATTCAAAAAATGGTAGTGCTTCTATATACCAACAATGAATTGCAGAAAAATAAATCAAGAAATTAAGCCCATTGATGATAGCTACCAAGAAAAGAAAAAGAAGAAGAAAACTAGGAATAAATTGAGCCAAGGAGGTGAAAGATCTCTACAATAAAATCACTGATTAAAGAAATTTAAAAAGACACAAAAAAGTATTGAAAGACATTCCATGTTCATATATTATTATTATAGATTATTGTTTACACAAAATATTGTTTATATAGATAACCATAAAACTTATGCTTATTTTTACACAGTTTATTATCCAATGAGTAGGTAATGTTCTATAAGTGTCAGGAACTGATATTCAACTCTGTACCCCACAAATATGCATAATCAATTATATTTGAATAAAGAAATGATTAACAACACTGAGAGTTGGTTTTTGGAGAAGATAAAAAAAAATTGACAAATCTTTAACCAGACTAAGAAAAAAAATAGAAAACCCAAACAAAATCATTATCAGAATAGAGAATATTACAACCGATAGTAGAGAAATACAAAGAATTATGAAAGACACTTCTGTGAAAAAGTATATCCTAACAAATTGGATAGCCTAGAAAAAATGCATAAACTCCTAGAGATATACAACCTACTGAGACAAAATTATCAAGAAATAGATATTCAGAACTGTTCAATAATGAGTAAGGAGAATAAATCTGTAATAAGATGTCTCTCATCGAAGAAAAACCCAAGAAGTAATGACTTCATGGCTGAATTCTACCAAACATTTAAAGAAGAAATAATACCAATCCTCCTCAGGCTGTTCTAAAAAATTGAACAGGAGGGAATACTTCTAAACTCATTTGACAAGGTCAGAATTACTCTGATACCAAAGCCTGGCAAGGACACTGCAAGAAACAAAAATTACACATCGATATCTGTGATAAACATAGATGCAAAAATTCTCAACAATAAACTAGCAAACCAAATTTAAAAGTGCACTGAAAAACATTCATCATGATCATGTGGGATTTACCCATGGGATATAAGTATGGTCCAACATTTGCAAATCTATAAATGAGAATATGAAATTAACAGAATGAAGGAAAAAAATCATATGATCATCTCAATGAATATAGAAAAAGCTTTTGATGAAATTCAACATAGTTTCATTTCTATACTTAGACAAATTAGATATAGAGAGAATGTACCTCCAACACAATAAAGGCCATATATGACAGTCTATAGCTAACATCATACTTAATGGGAAAAAATTAAAAGCTTTTCTTTTAAGATCCAGAACAAGACAGTGATGTCCACTGGCATCACTTTTCTTTCACATAGGACTGGCAGTACTAACCAGAGAAATTAGACAAGAGAAAGTTATATAAATCACCCAAATTGGAAAGGAAAATGTGAAATTGTACCTATTTGCAGATGGGATAATCTTATACATAGAAAACCTTAAAGATTCCACCTAAGCTATTATAACTAATAAATAAATTCTGTAAAGCTGCAAAATAAATCTCTTCGTACAAAAATTGGTGATTCTATACACTAACAGAGAACTATATAAACAAATTAAGAACATGATTCCATTCACAATAGTCTCAAAAAATAGCAAGTGTTGGCAAATATGTGTAGTTAAGTGGAGCCCGTGTACACTGGTGGTGAGTACATAAATTTGAACAACCATTATGGGAAATACTATGCTGATTAAAAAAAAATGTTTTAGCTCTATCATATGATCCAACAATCCCGCTTCTGAATATGTATCCAAAGAAAGTGAATCAAAATCTCAAAGAGATGTCTGTACTCCCATGCCCCATGCTTATTGCAGCTTTATTCACAAAAGCCAAAATATGGACTAGGGGGTTGGGAGAAATGGGGAAATGTTGGTCAAAAGGTATAAACTTGCAGTTATAAGATGAAAAAACTCTGAAGATATAATATACAGCATGGTGACTATAGATAATAATGCAGTATTGTTCACTTGAAATTTGCTAAAGTGTAGGTATTGTTTTCACAATGATGAAAAAAGGTAACTTTATGAAATGATGGATATGTTAATTATCTTGACTGTGGTAATAATTTAAAAATGTATTCATATATCGTATCACATTATATACCTCAAATACATACAATATTTATTTGTCAATCGTGTATTGACAAAGTTGAAGAAACGGAAAATTATATTTAAAACATTTTTATTGTTTAAAAAGTTAAATGTCAAAATAAAATAAGGGACAAAAATAACACAAAACAAAAAACAAATACAAATCACTTCTGACAAGGAATGTTATCCACTCTGTTTTATTGGTACTATAGTAAATCAATGTCAAAAAAATTGTCTCATTTTTAATATCTCACATTTGTTAAATATAGTGCATAGGTTTTGTAGTTTCTTTTTCTCCTGATAATTTGTCCCTTTTAAAGGCAAATAGTTTCCTTTTCTGAAAGCATTTGGCTTTAGTAACTGATTGAATTGAACTTTTAGTATAGAGAAATAAAATATTATCTGGCATGCATGAAAAAAAATCCTTTTATAGAAACTAAAATGACTTCAGCAAGTATAATACATTATTATCTTCTGCCACTTCAGATTAGAACCCATTTGTAGAGTATAAATCATCCAACTTTTACTTGTCTCTAAGTATAATTCACTTAAGAGAGGTTTAAAAGCTCCTGTTGCTTTCCACATTTACTCCTACTTACCCTTTCTTCCCAAGATGGAAAAGCCGATCCAGTTGAGTCAGATTCCAAGATTCTGATAAGAACATTTGACCCAGTAGGTAGTGCATGATGGGTGACATGCATGTGTGTGATAGAAGTAAACTATCAGATAATTTTCAATATATTTTTAAAAGTGGGTGTTGGGCCTTAAAAAGCTAACACCACCTTAAAGTGACATGACAAGTGGATTAATGTGACAGCCTAAAATGGCGCCGGGAGAAAGCCTTGGATTGGAAGAATTAATATTGTGAAAATGTCTATACTACCCAAAGTGATCTACAGATTCAATTCAATCCCCAGAATAATACCAATGACATTCTTCCCAGAAATGGAAAAAACAATCTTACATTTCATATGGAAAAACAATAGACCCTGAATAGCCAAATGTTGGGCCTTAAAAACTAAAGCCACCTTAAGTGACATTATAAGACGTGGCAGCCTAAGACAGGAGGAAGTAGGGTGGGGGTGTCTGCGGGAACCTTGCCTAAGCCCTTATTGGCCAAATACGTGCTTATGCGCTCATGAACACAATAGCTAGGCATTGAGACAGGATGCAAGCCCTTGAAGCTGATTGGATTATGTTAAAACCTCCCCTCCCTATCTGCCTATAAAAGCAAGTGCTTGTGTGATAATAAATGGAACTGCTGCTTGACAGAACCCCCGCCGCGTCTGAGTGTCCTTTAACTGGGCTGGGGGGCCGGCAGTGTGCTCACCTCTCTTCACGGCTCTCTTCCCCTGTCTCCTTCCAGAGGGGACTGGAGGGAAAGAGGAATCCAGGCCATTCGCTTGCTCACCAGAAGGAACGAGGCTAGGGCTGTATGGGTCGGCTGCTGGCGGCAGACCCAACAAGTGGGGAAATTTTTTATTTTTGGTAATGATGGAATCTCTTATACCAAACAACATACCCCATTTCTCAATAACTGAATACATATATATATATGTGTGTGAGTGTGTGTATGTGTGTGTGTGTATTATGGTCAAAGGGTATATGAATATATATTGTATTATTGTATTTATATGTATATATATTCATATACATATATACACCATATATATGTATACACACATATATACAAAATGTAGATATCACACACACATATATATGCTATATATATGTATACACACACACACACACACACACATATATATACACTATACATATCATATTGGAAAGCTGCCAAGGAATCCTGATCTTAAGAAACCTTAACCTCAGGGAAGAGAATGGAAGCACAGAGAATAGAGGCTGATAGAATTATGTAATTACTTTCTTCTTCAATTATTTGCCAACCATTAAGCTGACCAGGAAAAGAAGCTAAGGAGTCATGGAAAAGAATCTAAAAACTGAGGGGTGGGGTGGGGATGTTTGTTTTGATTTGTTAATGTTTTTGACATTTTTACAATGTTGATGAATCAATATTGGTTCAGAATGTGGCAAAAAGAAAGAAAGAGGTGAGTGTGCTAAACATGGACATGCACTGCTTGGATATTTTTTCACAGAAAGACATTTTGCTCACAGCTTGGAGTGCTCCTGGATAACATTCTTCAGCTGTCAATGCATTCAGGATCGCCTTGACTGCAGAGAGCCACCTCTAGGCCCACACACAAAGACTGATAAAGGCTCTGCTCTTCTGCTATAACATGGAAGAATTCTCAGAGGCCAGTTCTGCTCTGGGGCTCCTTAGGAGCTGGCTGAGGCACATGGATGTTCTTCAACACTCTACTTTTCTCTCTACTTAATCGTCATCTCCCACTTCCCTCCAGACTTGTATACCAATGTCAATTCCTAATAGACACGATATACACTAAACTCTGTTCTAGGATCTGCACCTCAAAGAAACCAACCTGTGGCAGTGGGTTTTGGAGATGCCCCATAAGGGCTCCATCACTATTAGCAAATGGAAAACTGATAGCTCTAGGCACAAAGTGACAGGCAGATATTTACATCTTTCGCTAGTGATAAATTTAAATGGTTTACCTGGACAAGGAAAGACGCTAGCTGGTGAATGCATCAGGAGTTTGAAAAGAATGAGGGAAGAATAAGTAAAAGAAACGTGGGATACAGTGGCTATTAGTAAACACTTAAAATTCTAGGAAAAAGATAGAAAATGATAGTAATAAACAGGGAAATGAAAGCCAAGTTGGATATTAAGAAAACCTCTTTGATAAAATGTAAAGACACTCTTAAATCTTGCAGTAGCAGAGAAAGAAGAAAAAAAAAAAAAAAGCTAAGGAGTGAGTCCAATATTTAATCGTTTGAGTAGCAAATCTCCAAAGAAGGTTTAACTAGCAACCAGAGGAAGCCCGCTGTGCCAACATCAGGGTCCTTTGTGAGGAATGAACATAGCTTGGAGACATCTGAAATGATGACCTACCAAATCATGAATTCCAGATTCCCCTGAACCATATACTTCTACAGAAGAGGACAACCCCTCTCTTTTAAGAAAAAAAAATGTAAAAACACAGAATTTAAAATGCTGGTAAGACCTCCCAGAAATGCTGCAAACTCACTACCAGCATAGCACCAAGAAGGATGAAAAAGCTGATGCCCACAAGCTAAATGAGTTTGATATACAAATTTTCTGACCGTGAAAGAAGAAAATAAAAAAGATTTTACTGAGAGGGGACCAGCACCATTAAGTTCAGCGGTAGCTGTCTTTACTTTTATTTTATTTTATTTTTGCACTGCTTATCATGTGGAAACAAACAAACAAACAGAAAACACCTGCTTTTTCTTTGAGTTCTACAGACAGAATTTTCTACAGCTGAGGATACCATCCAGGTCCATATCACAGGTAACACAAAGGACTGTGTATAGACGTATGTTTGTCGATGTATCAGTGATGAGAAAATCCTCTGTGGAGTTTATGGTATGTGACAGCAGGAGCATCACAACTTGGGCCACTTTTTTTTTTTTTTTTTTTATATCTTTTGATATTAAGGAAACAGTCACTAGTGTTCAGATTAAGCCAGAGTGGAAGAAAAATAGTGAACACCCTAGTCTTGCTTTGGAACTTTCTGAAGTGTTAAACCTTAGGAGTAGTTTTCAAAACAGATACCCTGACTTCCATGCACTACAAAAAAAGCCTTAAATCCGTTCAGTCCCTCATTAGATTAAGATGAATACTGACTTACCTACGGGAAAAGAATGTTGCCTCTTTAATGGAAACTAACATCATTCAGAGCCTCTATAATTCTTTACATAAAATGTTCAGCAATCAACTAAAACCAATAGGCATGTCAAGAAAAGGAATTCATGACTCAACCAAGGAGGAAAAAATAGATAATAGAATAGAATACAAAGGCTATCCAAATATTGGAATTATCAGAAAAGGACTATAAATAAGTAGAAAAGATGAGAGTGTACGTAAATGAGGAGAGAGACAAAGCGATGCGGAATTCCACCAGAAACTTAAAGTTTATCTTTAAATTCACATAGAATTTCTATTACCAAAAAATAGAACTATAATTGACAAAATGTAGGGTTCCAAAAACAAATTAGATAAATCAGATGAGTGAACTAATAGAGGAGAAGATGTATCAATACAAAACTTTTAAATTTAAGAACAGTAAAAGTGTGAAACAAAAAAAGTAGTTAAGAAAATATGGAAAAGAATTCAAAGGTATAAAATACACAAAATTAGAATCCCAGAAAAAAAAAATGATGGAAGAGAAGGGAGAGAAGTAATATTTGAAGAGAAGAGAGAGATTTTTCAAATTTATAAAATACTTTAGGCTTCACTGATTATATTAAGAGTAATCTATAAATTCAAAGGAGCAAATAAGATTGACAGTTGACTTCTCACCAAAATGATAAAAACTATAAAATAATGAAATTATATCTTTAAAGTGCTACAGGGAAAAAACACCAACTTACTTTTTCACACACAGTTACATTAAAAATAAAGCAGAATAAAGATTTTAGCACAACAAAAACTGAGATAATTCAGTTTTAGCAGATGCACAATAAAAACAAAGATTATAAAATAAAAGCACTAACATGAGAAGTTCACATTTTTTAGCACAATATGTATCCTAAATAAATACATAGAAAAAATAAAGGTAAGCAGAAAGGCTGAATATAGAGGCAAATATAAATGATAAATACAAAATAATAATTATGTCTTACTGTATCTAAAATGTATTGCATTTTAGTATGTTGCATTGAGTATGAATCAAAATAAATAGCACAAAAGTTAGGTTAGATATACATTGAGTTAGAGAGTTCTAAGGCCAATTACTGTAGTGAAAATAGTAAAATCATTATTTACATAGAGGTATGTATAAAGTTTAGGGTGACACTAAACGAAGAATAAAATTTGCACAAATGGTGAGTTAATAAAGAGAAAAATGTAATATTAATTTTTAATTACTCAAGAGAAAGCAAAAATAATAGAAACATATTCATAAAACAGGTGTGTCAGAAAACATAGAATAAGATATTAGATATCAAAAGTAATAGAAATTATATTAAATGAGTAGAAAATATTCTAATTAAAAAGCTATTTTTTTCACAGTAGATTGAAAAATATGTAAGATGCTTTAAAAAGACATGTTATAAATACGTTTAGAAATAAGAGAATGGATAAAGTATATCATAAGTTTACTAACCAATATAAAGATGGTTCACTAATATGGAAGTAGAATTAAGCAAGTGACACATAATAATTTCAATAGACATAAAAAATTATGATAGAATTTAATAGCTATTCATGATTTAAAATATTTAAAAACTAGGAAGAGAAGGAAATGTCCTTAATCTGTGCAAAAGTCACAACCAACATTATTGGAAACTTTCCTTGTAAGTTTGTACATAAGATATAGATACCCACACCAACCACTGCTTTTAAACTTTATGATAGAGATTATTAAGTCACGATGAAAATAAATAACAAAAATTTCAGAGGAATAAATACAATTTTCAATGTAACTAGACAAAATAGTTATATGCAATCATGTGTCACATAAAATTTTGGTCAAGGATGGAACACATGACTATGGTCTCTTATGATTATATTGGAGCTGAAAAATTCCTATCACCTAGTGACATGGTAGCAGTCATAATGTCATAGCATAATGCATTACTCATGTAGGAGCAACAGACTATACTACGTAGCCTAAATGAGTAGTAGATGATACCATCTACGTTAACATAAGTACAACTTAGGATGTTTGCACAACAAAGTTGCCTAATGACACGTTTCTCAGACATATCTCCATCATTAAGGGATGCACAACTGTATAAAACTTTTTATAAGTCTGCAAAATAGCTATTTAAGTTGTGAGAATTTGGCAATTTGCTATGCAAAAGGCAAATATACAAAGTTCAGTTTTATTTCTTTATGACAGTGGTTATAAAAAATTTAAATCTAAAAAGAATACTGTTAGAGTAACATCAAGAAAAGCTATACACACACACACACAAAAAGCAAAAAGCATAGCAAAAAATCTCAGGAAAGATTTTAAAAACTTCTACCTCTATACTCAAAGGCACAAAAACATTATCGAAGGTATATTGTACCAACAAATCATAAATGTAAAAAATGTATTTTAAAATAACATTTACAATGGCATCTAAAAAACCAAAGCCTTACAGTAAATTCACCAAAAATAAATGCAACACAATTAATTTGAAAACTGCACAACATTGATGAGAGGAATTAAAGATGACCAAAGTAAACATAGGAATGTATTATATTTACATGCTGGAAAGCTTGATGATATAACGATGCTTATAGACTTAACACTTGCAATCATAATCTTTGTCAAAATCAAGAAGCTGGTTTTAAAATCCATACGAAAAAAACCCAGGGCCCAAAATAACACAGAATAAATAAATAAATAAATCTTGAAAAGTAACTTTAAGCTTGAAATTACTTAATCATATTGCCATATTGAAAGATCTGTCATAAGTCTAGAATAAGTGAAACAGTGTGGGATTGATGCAAAATTAGGCCAATAGACCAATGACACAGAATAGAGTTCCAGAAACAAATTCTCAGTCACTTCAGTATAGAAAAGAGATGGGTTATAGAATAAAGATGTGATAAAAGACAGTAGACATAAGAATTGAGTGACTAAAATCTGGAGCATAGGTAAAACTAAATTCATGAAGAATTAAAGGTGCCTGTTAGCATTCTTCAATGACAAACAAGAATTTGATGGGTTTCTTGCATCATGGTTCCCAATTTCTCTATTAAATTAAGTGTGAGGAGTGGTGGATCAGATAGGCTGGGCTAGCTTTTTCATCAGTAACAAACAAAGCACAAAACTTATTGTCTGTTAACAGCAGTTATATTTGTCATTAATGCTATATGCTCATTGTTTGGTGGCCGGGTGGCGGTCTGCTCATCGTATACACTGAGGGACCAAGGCTGACAGAGCTACCATCATCTAGAATGCTGTTCACTCCTACTCATCAGTGAGAGAGATCTGGAATGTCTCACACTTCCAATAAAACCTGCTGGCCTGGAAATTACATTTATATTCATGCTTCACTGGCAAGAATGATTATACAGCTTCACCCTAGAGTCAGTTGTGTCCAGTGCCTAGAGCAAGGGAGAACCAGAAATATTTCAATAACTACCACAAACAAGCAACTTGGAGGTTTAGAATACCTGCTGCAGAGAATAGAACTAACCAGGGAATAACAGTGTTAGGACAGGCAACACCTACTGCCTAATATGCATAGACAGGAACACTTGTCTCTGTAATTGAATTATATTTTCCATCAGTGATTAGCAGCTTGGGGAAGAAAATGGAGAAAAAGCATTCATTTAGAATTATGCAGAGAAAGGTTTAAAAATTAATGCAAATGATATCTTTTTTTTTCTGGGCTACTTCAGAGAGATTATGATAGAAGGAACCTAATCACATTTGTATAAAAGTGTTAAATCATATTTGGTAGGGTACGGAAGAGAGTGAATGTGAAAGTGGTTGACTGGAAGAGATAGAAAATTTTAGGGACAAGGAGGTCATTTGAGTACTTCTAAAACTTCCCAAACTGGCCATAACCCATGTGATAAATAATTCTCCACATCATGGTAAACATGTATCTAAGGTTGGAAGTTAACAAAGTTAGCTGACGATTCTAATGCGTTTCAGTGTTAAGTTCTTCAAACCTAATCCTAAACAGAATTTCTAGACCACTACGTTTCTCTTCTGATTCCTTATCATTGTCAACTGGATCTGGGGCCTCTATCCTCTTATTAATTCTTGTACTCTTTCATTAATTCAGTCTCAGAATGGGGTTTCTAATCAGGTTCTTTGCAATTAATTATTATTATTAGTTTAACAATTTATCTTTCTGATACTGTAGATCTCAAGTTTTGATCAATGACTGGGATTGTGAAACTCACAGTAGGTATCATTAGGTTTCCTTCCTGAAGAGTTGAACCGTCTGGTGATTTTCGTACACATTTGTATCTCCCAAAATTGTACCTGGTTTGAGTTTGCCTTCTGTGCGTGCAACCTGAGTATTTTGTGTTTGTCACCTGAATGTTCTAAGACTTTTTCCTCATGACATCAAATCATGTCCCCAGTTCTGAATAGGCTCATGAATGACACCGCAGGCTGATATCTAACCTGCTTTCTGTGCTTTGCCGTTTTCTGTGGCTGGCCTCTCAAGCTGCGCCTTTGCCTCTGTTTCCTGTCAAACTCAATCCCAGTGCTTTGTTACACCACACTGACTTCTTTTGTCAGACTCAAATGCTTTTCACATAAAGCCTTTCAAAGCAAGGCAGTCATTCAATACTTAAACTAGTATGTTTGCAAAAGCACATTTTATACCTACAAAGTAAATTCACAACTATAAATAAGAGATAATATCCTTAATGTAGCTCAATGATTACAGGAGAGAAAAATTTTATAGAAGACTAACTGTCCAACAGAACTGACATAGATAGGTAAAACTGAAAAAAGATTGCATCATATTTTTGCCTTGAATGTTGCATTTGATTTTCTCTAAAATAAATTTTCAATATTTTTTTTAGACTTTATCTAAAATTAGCAATATGTCAAATATAAGATATAGCAGTTATTTTTGTTTGTATTGCCCATCCTTATAGTGTTTTATCAAGATTAACTTTATTTTCTACATTTTCTTAGGCTTCTTTGTGTATGTGTGTATGTGGAGGTGGGTGGTTTTGCGTGTGTTTTAAAAATAAAACTAGCACACCACTAAATGGAAGACTGTGTGGTACTAATTAGGCATTAAACATATTTTGCTTATTTTAATAATTAATTTGGGGATAATAAAAAAGGATTCAGATCACTTGTGCTATATATTTGATATTTCAAAAAGACTGTAGTTTACAAAATATTGTGATACTGTTTAAGTAATAGTGTTCAAAAACTAGACAGACATTGCCATGTGTAAATAAAGTACCATTTGTGTAGTTTGTCAGTTTCTCATATTGTTTTTTGATCATTTTTTACACTTAGAGAAATTGCATTTCAGGCGTTGTCAGAAACACAAAAACTATGATAATATGTTTTATATTAAATTATTTCAATTCCTAATTCACATAAAATTCATTTTCAAGTCATTATAAAGGCAGATAAACTGTAAAATTATCAAATTACTCATAAGAATCATCAATAATTTTTAAGCTAGAGATGAGTAAAGAAAAACACTTTTGAAAAAATATAAACTTATTGTTTATACATCACTGTTCTTCAACTAATAATATAGCATTATCTAAGATTCCCAAATAAATCATTGATGTGCTTATGATATGTATTTACATGCATATCATAGTGTTTATGATATCTATTTACATGCAATATAATAGTGCCTTGTAGCGAAGCTCTATATCAATACATTTATTTAAAATCATTAAAGACACCACATTAAACATGTATCTAGAGAAAATTTTCCTTCTCTATGTTGAATGAAGTGGTGTGATTTCTGGGCATATTTACACATGTTCTGCTACTTGTTGTTACTTAACAATAACCTTGTTACTATTCATAAGTTTAACTTACATGGGCCTTATAATTCTACTATTAAAATACTTACCAAATTTCAGGAAATAATATTACTAATGTGGACCCATAATTACTTATAAAATGACTTAAAGATCTATTAAGTTTTAAAAAATATCAATTCCTATGAATTTAATTGAATAAATGACAATGTTTACAGATGGGAGAAACACAAACAAAATACACAACCTTATCCATAAACTAATAGTTTTAAAAATTCATAGAAAAAATATAAATTGAAAGTTATTCACCAAACTCGCAATAGTGGTTTTCTCAGGTTGAGAAAGTAGATTAGAGGGAGTTAAGAGAGAATTTTTTAAAAATTGTATTATTTGTATTTGTACAATGAGAATAAATTGTGTATAATTAATTAAACATAACCATTAAAATGTTTATTGTATTTTAATTCTTTTTTTTCAGAATGTAGAATATAATTTTAAAGTTTTCCTACAAAATAGTAAGTTACTTAAAGTAACATTTTTGCAAAATAGAAATGATTATTTGTTTAAGATATTTATATAAGAATAAACTTTTTGCATAAAAATCATTCACAAGAAGGTGTCTTTTCTAAATACTTTGGTAGAAGGCATTCAATATTTCTAGGAATTTCAGAGAGTCCAATGCTTTCTCAATTATTCTTCCATTTGTTCCTCTTGAAAAGCACTTTTTCTTCAATAATCCTGTGTAAACATTATTATTCATCTTAAGCAAATGATCTTTTTAATCCTGCTTTTCTTGACGACAGAGGACATAAGGAAAAATTGAACTTGTAGGAAATTCAGTTCATGTCATAGGGCTTTGGAGATCCACATCTATGAGACATGGTTAAGTATTTATCACTAAATGATTAATTTTTACCAAGAAATATTTTCTACTTTTGATTGTTTCCCAATGTCTAAGTTTTTGATCAAGAATTATTATGCTATTTGCTCCTTTATTATTAAAATTTCATTCCATCAATTATAAATAAATATACTATGTACTTTATAAAATAAATATTTGAATAGGAAAATATGTCAAAGCATCTCAAACTACACCTATGTACAGTTTCTCAGTGTAAAACTATTAAACTGCTCTTCTTGCATAACCATCTGATTACTGAAATATATGCAAGTAAATAAGAACAGTTGGTAAATCACAATATGGTCAGCAAAATGTTTGATATGGAAATCTTGAAAAAGTTGGTATATGTTCAAACATATAATTGAAAAAATGTGTTTGAATGTATTAAACAATCTAATATTTGAATTTAGGAGCTAACATTAAACTAGAAGCCAAATGTAACCTGCTTAATTTTTATTGCCATAGCAAAATGTTTTTCCTAAGAAGTGAAAATGAATTTAAATAACCCTTATATCTAATGTCCTTTTTATGAAATGGTGGTTAATAATGATGACAATGACTGACATTTAGTGAATACATATCATATGCCAGACACACTTCTGTATTGACTCATTCTTGATTCAATGACTCTTTTAATTCTCACAACACACTTCTAATATAAATAACAATATTTTTTTGCCATTTAAGGATAAGGAAACCAAAGCACAAGATTGTTAAGACCTTCTGATTTGATGTCTCCATCTTGTCCCCTGGGATTTATGCTTGTCCCTTCTCCACCCTGCTCTGTCACTTGGGAAGCCCCCTTACCTTTGTTCTCTGATTGTTTTTAATAGCAGGTGCATCTAGGAGATAAAGAAGAGGAGAATGAGTTTGGGGTTTTTTGTTTCCCTTTATTCCTAATGTGGCATTGCATATTGGCTGATTCATTAATCCACAAATCAATCACAAATCTAGTAAAGCACAGATTTTCCTGGACTTAGGATGGGGTCACATCCTGATAAATCAATCCTAAAGCTGAAATATGTGAGTCGACCAAGTCAAGAATGTAGAGGTAAAAATATTTGCACACTTTATCAGTGTTGAAACAGAAAAAAATAAGGCAGGCAGGATGGAAAAAAAAAAAACCCCAAGAACATATATTAACAAGCAGGACACAACTTTAGCAAGAATGACCAGTTGCTCTATTTCCCTGGAAATCTTTAGAGAGGATGTATGGAATGTCCAGCCAAAAGAAGACAGGAAAAGAACATTTATCTGTTATTCCCTTTTTCCTTATGCCCAATTGTAAAAGTTCAGTTCATGCCAGTCAGCTTCCAAACATGTAGGTTGCATTATATGCTCCCTTGGAAGCAACCGAGGAAATCACATTTCACACCTTACGAAGAGGAGCTTTATCTGAGTCTGAAAATAATGGGCTGAGTCAGGCTCAGTAACAGACTGACAGCCTCATGTATCTCTAGTTACTTGACCACTTGGTCAGCATTTGACTATTTGTTGTGGCCCAGAAACCACCAAATA
Organism: Galeopterus variegatus; assembly: GCF_000696425.1. Classification (NCBI taxonomy): domain Eukaryota; kingdom Metazoa; phylum Chordata; class Mammalia; order Dermoptera; family Cynocephalidae; genus Galeopterus; species Galeopterus variegatus. Next base: position 23,973 of record NW_007732645.1, read on the forward strand.
AGTGGTCAAGGGCCTAGAGCCACATGAGGCTGACATGATCTGAGGTATGTGGAACACGTCTGGTGGAGGAGGCTTTCTCAGTAGAGCAACCTCTTGTCTGAAGACTTGGAGATTGGAAAGTCACTCTGCTTTCTGGTCACTTTATCACCCTTTTTTTTATGTTTTTTGTATAACTTGCCAAATATTAAATAAAAGTTATATTATTAAATCCTCCTTAATTATTGCTTTTCATTATGTTGCTTTTTCCTGTACAGATCTTGTCTAAATATTTTCTTGGCAAGAAAATATTTTTCAATTTTTAAGTATTTTTTAATAGCATTTATTTGGTATTTCCAGTATTTCCCTTCAAATTAATTGTGAATAATTCTCTTTTTAAAAATATTTTATGGAATGGTCAGCACTTCAAAAGCTGAAATCTGTTTCTCCTTATTTCTTTATTCACGAAAACTTGACATCTGAGAACCACACTAGATTACTCCACATTTTTCACTTTCAAAGTTCTATCAATAACAAAGTCCTGAAAACTTTATTTCTTCCATATGTAAGACTTCATTTCCTCCTACAATTTTGTTGCTGTTTATTTAAGCATCATCTTCTCTCACCTGGATTATAGCAATAATTTAGCTCTTTCCTATGACTCTAGGCTGAGCCTCTCACACGCTGCTTCTAAACTGCTGACAGAATTAGACATCTAATTGATGGATCCAATATTATTGCCGTCCTCTGCTTCATTGCCTCTAAAATAATACTCATCCTGTCATACACTACATACAGAGTGCTCGCTCACTTTGGCCCTCTCTCTTGCCAGTGTCTACTGACTGTCCTACAGTCAATCAGTAGTAATTTAGTGCCTATGTTTCCCAAATGCCAGATGCCTCTTCATGTTTCACAGGACTCACCACTTGATGGAGCAAAAAGGCCACAGATAGGTCGTCCAAGAGGATAGTATCTGGCTTGCTTGTTCAGCGATGAGATCCTAATAGTTTTATGAAGGCATGGTATGTAGTAGGTTCTCAATAAATATTTTTGCATGATATGTGTAAACTGAGCAATAAAAAACACTGGGTAATCAGAAAAATTACAAAATGTTTTTTGAATTCATCACGATAAATATATACATGGGATATAAAGTTTTACTATAAAAATATAATTTGGTGCAATTACTTAAAATTTAGACATTAAAGAAAATTGGAAGAAAAGAAACAACATTTGAGTCAGTAAGATCATATGATAATTGCTTCACATTGAAGAGACAGCTAGAGGATAACATGTAAATTCCAACTTCTGATAAGTAGCATAAAAATAAACGCAAAATAAATGGAACAAATAGATCAAACCCTTTTCATTTTAGTTGGGGGGAAAAGGTAAATTATTAGTTATTTTTAAAATGCTATTTGTTGATGGGAAAGAATTGCATATTTCTCTATTAAATTTCAATATTCACCTTTATTGTAGGCTTCATATATCTTATGTATAGACATATCTATTATGCAACCATGAACAGGGAACCATGTTGCATTCAACAGTGTCAAAAATAGTCTGTGGTTTACTGACAGTGCTTTAGCAACATAGCAAAGAAAAGTCTGTCTTCATTCTCTTCAGTGATACCCTCAAGTCAAAGATGCTTACCTTGCCATCAAATATATCGATATGATGGCCTTGAAAAGTTTCTAATTTGTGTGTCTTTAATATAGACCATGGAAACATTATTTAAAGTTTAAAGCTTCTAGAAAAGTTTAAGCACTTCCAAAAACAAAGAAATGCATTTCATATGGTGACTTTTCAGGTAAAAATAAATGATATATACATTTTGGTATACCAGCTTACCAAATTCTTAAAAATAAACCATGAAGGTAGCCACTTTCTCAAATAGTTTTTATTGTCATTCCTGTATAGCAATGTGGCTTACACTGTGGCTGGTCAGTGATTTGCATAAGCTTCTCTTAAGGTGCTGGTTAAAATACAAATTCATGTAGAAAAAGAAACATCTACAAAACACTGGAGGTGAGAACCAATGACTTCCATTATAAAAAAGAACTACAAGTGATTTTGATTCACAATAAAGTTTGAAAACCACAGGTATAAGGAAAGATTATTTACCCATTTATTTATGTAGGGATTCGCTTATATAAGATTTTTTTTTTAAGTATGAATACTTTTTAAACCATATTGCTCAACAAGGCATACAGCTGTTTGAAGAAATGAACAATCTCTATCCTCTACCTTTTTAAACAATGACTTCAAGTTTGATTTATCTACACTCTTCTCGGTAAAGAAAAGCATTTATTGACAAGATTTTTTTCAGCTATTGGCATGATGATTAAGTTTATGTGTGAGCTTGACTCGGTTTAGGAATGCCCAGACAGCTGGTAACTATTTCAGAGTGTGTCTGCGAGGGTCTCTCTGGAAGAGATTATCATTTAAATCAGTAGGCTGAGTTAAAAAGGTTCACCCTCACCTGTATGCGGGGGCATCATCCAATCCATTGAGGCCTGGATAGAACAAAAAGGAGGAGGAAGGGTGAATTTGCTCTCTCTTCTGGAGCTGGGACATCCATCTTCTGCCCTTTAGGTCCTTGGGCCTTTGCATTTCTGGACTTACACTAGTGACCGCTCCAAGTTCTCAGGCCTTCAGCTGTGGAATGAGTTAAGTCATCAGCTTCCCCAGTTCTCAGGTGGTCAGAGAGGAACTGAATTACACCATTAGTTTTCCTGACCCTCCAGTTTACAAATGGCAAATTGTGGGACTTTTAGGCCTCCATAATCATGTGAGTCAATTTCCATAATAAATCCTTTTTGCCAATATGAGGACACAGTAATAAGGTGCCTCATGAAATAAGAAATGTGCCCTCACCATACACCAAATCTTCCAGTCCCTTGATCATGAACTTTGTAGCCTTCAAAACTGTGAGAAATAAATTTCTGTTGTTTATAAACTACCCAGTATTTTGTTATAGCAGCTGGACAGACTAACACAATTGGAAAATAAAGTTTTCAAAATCTTCAAATGCTAATTCTCCTCTTGCATTCTAGTTAATTTTGATCTTCAGTGCTATGGCAATGTGAATTGCTGTTACTGCATGAGACACATGTAGGCCTATTAATTTCTGAATATATAAGGGAATTTAGCAATCTCATGGCAATTATGTTGCTATGTATTTAAATGTAATGCTTCTCCATTATGTAATGTCTTTCTCCAAGTAGATTTGCACCACCATATAATACTGAAAAATTCCAATTTTGTCTTAAAATTTTAACAGACATTTAAAGTGTTTAATTGTGTATTTTTTTAATGTCTCTCACTGAGGCTCCTATAAGTAGATTTCTATTTGCTTTGTGTGTCTTAGTTATCTTGTCAGTATTACTCTAGCTTCCTTGACTGATTCTCATTTTGAGCTTCACCCTTGAACCCTGTGGTATCTAAATTTATACCCAGACTTTTTCTTTTCCTTCTTCTTTTTTTTTTTTTTTTTTATAACAACTTCACTATTTGTTAGCCTCTCAGACTTGTGCTATTGTAGATCTAGGATAATAACTGAAAGGTTACATTCTAAATACAGTATTTCAGCAGTTGTCTTGCATTCACTCTATAGCTGCTGCTTTAGAAAGTCTTTTAAGTGCTGGCTGTCAGCCAAACGTGGCTCATGTGTGATGAAACTTCATGGATACGTGTCAGATGTTTGAAAATCTGGCACTCATTTAATATTTTTCAATATTTTGAGAAGTCTATCCTCACATGCTTCTGACATATTTAATGAAACTGTCAAGCACCAGGAATTAATTTTGTATAACCTGTGCAGAATTGGCAGCTGCCAAGGGACATAACAGCAAATATACAACATATTTTTTACACAAAATATTAATTGTTTATATAGATAATCATTAAACTAATGTTTATTTTCACACAGTGCTTATAATTCAATGGTCAGGCAATGTTCCCTAAATGTCAGTAAAGATGTTAGCCTTAAATAAAATTATATGAGCTCTTTATATCTATATAACAGTGTACCGTAATCAGTAGGGAAAAAAAAAAGTTACAAGGACCAGTCAAGAAAAAAAACAAGACAAATAAAGAAAACTCAGAAACTTGGTTGTTTTATCTTATGTTGGGAACACCTATTTTTCAGATTTGTAGAAGAAAGATAAGTTGAAAATCCAGACCCCGGCATCTACTCGGTTTTCAATTTTGTAATTTTATTTTAAATTAAATTTCTGTCTCTTTCTCAGACATTAACCACCCCCTCAAAAAAAAAAAAATCCATATCCTAATTATGCTTTATGTCCAAGATTTTACTGCTGATGACCTCAACTCCAACAGCATCTTTGGGAAAATGTGGGGTGCCAAAGGCCAAAATATTGTGCTTTCGAAAGATATATATTTAGTGGAAAGGAAAAAAAAAACAAAGCCCCAAATGAATGACAGTGACAAAGTTTTTTTGTTTTGTGTTGTTTTGTTTTGTTTTTGTGGTGGGATGAAATACATATCTTGAATCTTGAGCTTGTGTGAAGTAGCAGAGTAGAGATAATCACAGCCTTAATCTTTCAGAAAATTGGGTTTGCTTTTTTCAAGTATCTATGGAATAAAAGGTACTAATTATTACTCACCATCTAGTTGCACTAACCATGCAGTTAGTAGAAAACTTTCCAGATTTGGGGAAGAGGTCGGTCACCAATATGCCCTAGTTTTTGCAGATGTTGTGTGTTGTGGGTTTCCTAAATATTTGTTGAACATTAAGAATAAATGCAATATCTATCATTTTATTGGCCATTCTTTCAATATGCAGCTCTCTCTCTCTCTCTCTCTCTCTCTCTCTCTCTCTCTCTCTCTCTCTATCTATCTATCTCAGGGGAGAATAGAGGGTTGACCGTTTTGCTACAAAATCAAATTCAGGATCAAACATTGAACTTAGTTGCCTTGTCTCTGGTCCTCTTCATTCTGAAAAAGTTCTTCAAACTTCTTAGTGTGTCATAAGATTAACTTTTTTTTCTTCTTAAATTTCAGGAAAATTTTATTTACTTATAATTTTGAATATTTGTGTTTTTTCCTATCATTTTTACTCTAATCCTTTTTATCTATATTTTTTATATTTTTTCCTTTTTGTCTATTTTTTGTCATAGTTATGTTTACTTATATTTTTGTCCCTTTTACTTTGATGTTTATATCCAGAATAATTTTATTATTTTGTTTTAATTATTTTTAGAATTCTGCACATCTTTTTACAAATCTTCCTATTCTTCAATCATCTCATTCTGATTACTGTTTTCTTTAAAGTTTTCTTCTTTTTCTTATTTTTT
>NW_007732645.1:30846-33056 GCF_000696425.1 Galeopterus variegatus
TGCTTTCTACATCTTCTCTAAAACCACCACTGTATCTTGACTCCTTCCTGATATAAACAAATTATGTCATTGTTATCCTAAAATTTATTCTTAATAAAATAGCCAGATGGGTCAAGTTTAAGCATAATTCATGCCTTGTCATTTCTCCATTGACAAAGCTTCAAAAATGATTCCCTATGTCACCAACTTGCATAACATGGTCTCCAATGCCACATCTAAATTAACCGCCTCTAGCTCAATAATCTCAAAACCTAGTGCTGTCCAATTTACTGGCTGTACTTCAGTCATATTTGTCTCGTTGTTCATTTATTAACATTGTAAGAATCCGCAAAAAAATACTCTACATGAATAAATACATGTATAACACTTTTGAGCTCTAATTGTATGTCATATATTCTTCAAACACTTATTAAATACATGCACCTATTATGCACATTTTTTATATTTTCCAAGGAATGAAATTTATCAAAGATTTATATAACTCGTTAATTAGGAAACCACCAGGATAATAAGTTATTCAAATAGCATTTGAAAAGTGGAGCATTTATAGGCATCAAAGAAACAATGTCAGCATAAAATCACTAGGTCAGACACAAGGATATTTATTGTACTGCAGAGCAAAAATTACCTTAAAAGTTGAGTTTAGTTTTTAACTGGACAACTTGTATCTCTAATAAACATTTTAACATGTGCTTTCAAAGGGTAGATAGTAAACAAAAGAATGTCCCCTAGAACACTAAATAATCCTTGGTTTCCCTCATTAGAGAATGCTTCAGTTTGGCACTTGAAATGCCACTCAGCTATCCTTTTGTCTTATTTTCAAGTTATTGAAATATTTCTTAACAGTGAATACTCTTTTTATACACATTTTAAGGTTACAGAAACTGAGGTATAAATAGACTAAATAAATTGCTTAAGATCATATATCTCATAAGGGTCAAACCCGAGGTTTGATCCCAGACAGTGTGGCTCCAGAGACATTTCTCTTAATAACTACACAATACTAACATAATTTAACAACAGTGAGACAGCATTACTGAATAAAGTGAAGTTAGAATAAATTGAGGGAACAAAAACAACCCATGATACACAGTGATTTAAAGAACAAAAAGTATATTTCTTTTCTATGTAATTATTTAGAGACGGTGATGTTAACTTTAAGGTCACCCACATGGTTGCCCCTCCAATCACCTGGACAGGGTGAAGACCACTGGGGGTGTGTGTCTGTGTGTATGGGAGATTTTTATGCACCAGTCAAAGCACATATAACTGCAATTATTTCATGAAAAATTAGTGGTGTGGCTTTGTCTATCTGCAGGTACCTGAGAAATGTAATTTAACAATATGCATAAAATGGGGAGGGGAAGTGAATATTGTTTAACAGCTAGTAGTTTCAAGTAGAACTGCACATATTGGTTTAAAACTTGTTATTTAACTCACTGATACATTATTAGAATCCTTGCATGTTCAGAAATAAATATATTCACATTATTTTCAACCTTTCTGTTGTGTTTTACAATTTCAAAAATCTCTAAATTATTTTATTATTTTTTTTGCTTTTGATCATTTTTGTCACTTCTGGATTTATTATTCTAAGAATGCTGCAATGAATAGTCCTATAGCTAAACTTTGAACACATTCATAAAAATGTTTTAGAATAAAATTTTTTAAATTTGATATTGTTGGCCAATGCAGTGCACACATTTATATTCTATATTTTCCAAATTATATTTTCACTATTAAAGGAGAAATGTTCTTCTTTTATCATGTCCTCATTGAAATTACATAGATTAATATTTAAATTTCATATATGATCACTTGTTTGGGAAAATGTTTCACTATTAAAGGAGAAATGTTCTTCTTTTATCATGTCCTCATTGAAATTACATAGATTAATCTTTAAATTTCATATATGATCACTTGTTTGGGAAAATGTTGAATCTTTCTTATTTTTGCTTTTCCATAATTGTCATTAATCTTATTTTAATTAATTATTTTTTCACCTCTAAGTGGTAACTTTAATTAAATTTTTTATGAATTGGAGTTTCATTACATTTGCCTTTGTTGGGAAGTCAGAGTTTATTTTTAGATGCTCTATATAACAATGATATTATTTTTTTTATCTTAAAAGCTGCTATTGTTTTTATTGTAATTTTTAAAATTTATTTGTAAATATTTTATAGTAATTTGATACTCTATCAACTTAAGTG
>NW_007732645.1:33299-35269 GCF_000696425.1 Galeopterus variegatus
TAATTTTTAAAATTTATTTGTAAATATTTTATAGTAATTTGATACTCTATCAACTTAAGTGGCACAAAATACCAAAGAAAGACACAATATGAAAACAGAAAATAAATATTTACCACAGCAAATGAATTGTGTTAATATTATTTCATATTTTATTCACAAAAATATTACAAATTATTTTCATAACTATCACTATATATTTCTGAAGTGAATTATCTTAATGGTTCTGTTCTTTATCCTTCCCTATATCCATGAACTTTGCCTATATGTGGCATATTTTATTTTCCAACAATATCTTTCCACAATAATGTGTCCTATCTTCCATGCTCTGGTACAATTTGATTTTGCCACATCTCATAAAGGTGAAGTATAATTCTGCTACCATTGAATTGGGTTTGGCCTATGACTCTCTTGTAATCAATAAAATCTGCAAGAATTCTCATAGGGCTAGGACAGAAATATTTATGCACCTTCTGCCTGGATCTCCTTGGGTGTTTTCTTTGGAGAAAAAATCACTATGTAGAAATCTGATTACTCTGAAATCATTGTGCAAAAGTGGTTATCCCTAGGCATTCTGGTTAATAGTGCTAGCTGAGAACAATATTGTTGTTATATTAATGAAAGTGCCTGACGATTTAATGCAGCCTGCCTGGACTATCCATACCAGGCAATCTACCAGCTTAGCTCCACTCAGTGACCTCATGCAACACAACAAAAAGCAGAAGAATTAATCAGCCAATCTGAACTACAGTCTTGATATTTCAAATCCATGATGTTTAATAAAATGTTTGTTGTTTCAAGCCATTATTGGAGCCAATTTATTATGCAGCAGTGGTAACCGGAATATGATACTGTTATGGTTTGAGTATTCTCTCCAAAACTCATGTGGAAACTGAAACTTCATTGTGACAGTATTGGAAGGTAAAGCCTAATGGGAGGTGTTTAGGTCATGAGGGCAGAGCCCTCATGAATTGTCAGTGTTGTTGTCATGGGAGTGGTTATCTCCATAGTAAGTTGTTAAAAAGCAAGGCTCGTCCACATGCCTTTCTCTTTTACATGTGCTTACTTGCCCTTCCATCTTTCTGCAGTGGGATGACATAGCTGGAAAGCCCTCACCAGATGCCTGCACCATGTCCTTGGACTAATTACGCTTGAATAGATAAGCCTCTTTTAGAGTACTAGCCCAGTCAATGAGCAAACACATGCATGAGCCCAGCGACCCACCGTCCTTTGAGCAAGCTCAGCAGAGAGAAATCAGGATCACCTGAACTCCAGTCTATGCACACATGTGTTTTGTTTTGCTTTGTAATCTAGCAATACCTGACTGATTCATACTCCAATAAGATTTCTAACTAACCAGTGAATTATCTGAGGTCAAAAAGTGTGCTTTTCTTTACTTATTTTTTGTATTCCACATACTCAAACTTAGTGTAATCCCTGTTAAAATCTGTTTAACTGAATTACAGTGTCTTATAAGGCTACGTATTCAACTTGAAACATCTATATTTTTATCCAGCTTTAACAAGTAAATGCACATGTTTAGTTAAGCCATTGGTTTTATGCAAACAATGGCAATGCATGTTTACGAATATAGTTAAATGATGTTTAGGATGTACAAGCAGTTTTAGCAAATTATTCTGGAAAATGCAGAGCAGCAGAAGTCAGCAAAACTGCAATCCAATCAGTGTACCATGTAGAGAAATGTTAAGTTTCACTGACATTTGCAAAAAGATTGTCATGATAAATAGAATCTAAATGCTTACAGCTTGTGTGCATCATAAATATCTCTTTTAAAAGAAGAGATGGTTAAAAGTTAGAGCTAAAAAAGTATTGGCTTCATCTTTATTTTGGACAAGTTAAAGGCAACTTAGACAAGTTATATAGTATCTATTTATCTTCATTTTCTCATTATTTTCTAATAATACCTCTATGCCTCACATGTACGCGCGTGCGTGTGTGTGTGTGTGTGTGTG
>NW_007732645.1:35793-49735 GCF_000696425.1 Galeopterus variegatus
TTTCTAATAATACCTCTATGCCTCACATGTACGCGCGTGCGTGTGTGTGTGTGTGTGTGTGTGTGTGTGAGAGAGAGAGAGAGAGAGAGATGAAGATAAGTGAGTAGAGACAGTAAAGCAGGCACAATTCCTCCATCAAAGGCAAAACGGACACTATTAAGGAAAGTGATGATGTGATTGAGAAGTTGGTTCTTTTTAATGATGAAGGTCTTGCATGTCATTTGTCTTTCAAGATTGTTGTTTTATATACTTATTGAAAACAGAGTCCCAGAATCTGTCATTCTGTATTGACCCCTGAGAAATGTAGGAGAAATCTGTCTAAGTAAGAGTTAGCTATTGAAGTCACCTTTATCCATATACTATGTGATGTAAGCATATATCTACTCCATTTTTTTTTTATTTCACCCTGCATCACCCAGAGCATTCTTAAAAGCTGCCTGAGTAGAAATGTATTTCCTTCTTTAGCAGTTATGGCTTGTTACGACATCCATCGTTAGTGGTAGAGCATATTCAGGCTTGCAAAATGGCTTTATTTTTCTGCTAAGTCTGCGCTCTTGTGAACTCATTTCTTCCAAGTTTCAAATGCCCAACAAGATTGATAAGGCAAGTTAGTATCAGTTACAAACCCAGTAGCATATTTGTATTCTAATTCAGGACCAAGTTTTCTAACCAGACTACAGACCGTAAGTTAATATAAATATTTACTATGGAGGAAACTAAACTAGAAATTAATGCATGCCACTACATTTTAAAAAGCAAAAGCTTAGTGGTTGCTGCTTTGCCATGATTCTTTTAGTGTCTAATATCCATTTGGGAGAATTGAAGCTCAATTTGGAGACCTTTCTTACCAGTTATTAATTAGAACATTCTGTTTTCCAAATACAGGGTAAACATACACCATTTTTACTGGAAAAAGGCCTTTTCTCTTCCTAAGGAGAATAACATTTGATGTCCTTCAGTAATTTAGAATGTATTAGAAATATTAGAAACATTAAATAATGTAATGTCTCCACCTTGGAGTTTTCCTAATATCTTTAGCTCTCCCTTAGTTATCTCTTATATACAAAAAATTTTACATTTACATTTCTATTTAAATGTATTTATTACTTTCATTCTCTGCTAATTTGAATGTGGGATCTATTTAAAGAAACAGACCCTGCTACCTTTGGAGTACAGGGCATACACTGTTTATGCTAGCAACTATCCATGCTCAGTTAATTCTCTCACAGTTCTCAATTTGCAATCTTCTACAATTTGAATGTGGGATCTATTTAAAGAAACAGACCCTGCTACCTTTGGAGTACAGGGCATACACTGCTTATGCTAGCAACTATCCATGCTCAGTTAATTCTCTCACAGTTCTCAATTTGCAATCTTCTATTCATATCTCTACATTTATAAATCATGACCTCGATTACAAAAGTTTTTCTTAAAGTTTTTCTAACTGATATTATAAGGGAACATTCTATAGTCTACTATTCTAGAATTTGTGTTATAAACAACTTCTGCCTCCCTGGTGAAGCTGCCTTAACCAAACCTGAGCTGCAGGTGCAGTTTCCCCAAAGTTATTTGCTTATTTTATTAACACCCAATAAATCACCATAATTTCCCCATATGTTCATTTCTTAATATTGCCTAGATTTTTTCAAATACTCATCTATTTTGGGAGAACAATGCTTTGGAGTCGTATTTCTAATGATGAGGCTATTCATTATTAAAAGAAAGCAAAACAAAGGAACAGCAATCAAACAATCTTCCCTAAGTAATCTGGATGTTCAGCTAGTGTTAAGATCTAGCTTTCCTTTCCATTTTCTTCTGATGTTTTTCACATCAGAAAAGAAAATGAAGGAGAAACAGAAAGCTAAATGATGAGAAAGTAAATAAATGAAAAACATATGTTCCTTCTTAGGGCAATGTTATGGACTGAATGTGTTCTCTCCAAATTCATATGTTAAAATTCTAGCCCCCAGTATGCTGGTATTAGGTGGGACCTTTGCGAAGTGATTAGGTCATAAGGGTGGAGTTCTCATAAATGGGATTAGTTCCCTTATAAGAGAAGAGATGAGAGCTTTTGCTCTATCTTGGCTCTCCACCGAATGAGGATAAAAGAAGACAACGAACGGCATTCTGCAGACAAGGAAGCAGGCCCTCAACAGACACCAGATCTGCCACCACCTTGATCTTGGACTTTCAAGCCTCCAGAACTATGAGAAATAAATGTTTATCATTCATGCCACTCAGTCTATGATAAATTTTTAGAGCAGCTCAAACTGACTATGACAGGCATACTTACCTACTTCCTTTCAATTTTTCATGATGTAATGGATATTGACCACCCACTATGTGTCAATCTTGATTTTTTTTCATTGTCGTTTTAATTAAATAGCATATTTTGGGGGAACTAGCATGATTTTTTTCCCCATCTTTAATCTATCACATATTATAACAGTATTGTTATAATATTTTTAAGTCAAAATAGTGTATGGCTTAAAATATTTTGAGTTTGCCTATAATGAGCATCACTGAGCCCATATATTTAAATTTACACTTCTAAGCTGACTACATAGTTACCTGATTGGTTTTGTACCAACTTACCATCATTGAAAAGAAAATATTTTATTGTGCTGTTGCTAAATTGTTTTTGCTTGCTATATTTGATGCAATGACAAATCCATTTAATATTTTTCTGTCATGTGACCACTGTATAATTTATAATGAACGGTTTGTTTTGAATTTAAAGATCAAAATCTCTTTCTTCTCCATTCCCCATGCCGAAATTTGGACTCTGAATTATTAACTTTAAGGAGGATAAATCACTACGCATAGAACTGTGAAACATGTCATTTATTGACCCTGGAATGTAACTAAAAACCACAAGCTATATTTCCAGCAAATATGTAGAATAATCATTGCTTAAATTTTACTGACATCTTTACCTGTTAACAGAAGACAAGCATCTGTTATTCAATTTTTACTCTTTCACTTCACTAAATTGTAATAAAATAATTATAAAAAGTCATAAGTCTTCTGTGCATACTTATACTTCCTTCAAAGACTGAGGAGATATATCAGAAGAAGAAATAAGTTTGCCTGTTTTTAACATAAGCTTTAATTTAGTCTTCACTATCCTTCATTGAGAACTGTTTAATTGTGGGAACACCTGCATTTGAAAAATTTATTTTTCTACAAGTCAACAATATTCAAAACGGAAACATTTTTTATATTGTGCATTCAAAAAACAATCATTTTGTGCTTCCTTGACATTCATCACAAAATGAAAGCATTTATTTAAAAAAATTCAAACAATCATTATTGCAGACTAGTTTCTGACTACCTTCATCAAAACTGTGAGTATATTCATTGTTGAGCATATAAGAAACTTTTCATAAATTGATCACATTGTTTAAGATATAATGAGCAGAAATGGCATTTCAACAGATAATAAATCTTGTGTTTATTTCCCCACCACAAAAATAATGCTTTCAGATTCTCATTATAGATACGGAACTGTCTGTACAAAAGAAATGGGGATTCTTTCTTTCTTTACATGCATACTTTATCATTTTAGTTCTATAAACTTATAAGTTCATTTCTGAGGCTATTAATATTTGTTTAACTTATGGAACTTAAACTTTATAGCTGTACCTTTACTTTACGCACATTCAAAAATTGTTTAATTACTTAAGCCTAGTTTATATGAAAGGTTTTAAGCTACTTCAATAATCACATAAACTGTCACAGATGACCAACTCCTAACATATATAAGTATGTCATATTTAGTGGTCACAGCACTTCTGTAACCTTATGTTAGATATGAAAAATAAAAACTGAGGTTCAGTTACTCAACAAACGTGAGATCAGGATTTGATTATAGCTAGCTATAAAATAATCATTTTGTTCCACTAGACTATATTGCTTCCATCATCTCTATTAGTGAGGGTTAAGGAATGAATTGATATTGTAGAATGACAGGAATGATAGGTATAACAGCAATTATAACTACATTCATCTGTAGATTTCTGTCGTGTGTCAGAAACCTGAACTTAGTAACTTGTATATCAATATTAAACCTTTATAAATAAAAAAATTTAAAAATCATATCAGAAGTTAAATAAAACTGCCCAAGCCTTTTTTTTTTAAATATAAGAACGTTTGGTTCTAATATTCACAGAGTTCAAATTAGTTCTCCATACAGTAGAATGCTAGAGGGCACATGAGAAATCTTAGTTAATTATTATATTTCCAAGAGAATATGGGGATGAGCCATTTGAAAATTCTTGGAGCAAAATAAAATTAGCTCAGTCCTACACCCTGCTAAACATATGATTATTCTTCAAAGAGCCGGAAAGTACACTGGAAACTTACAGTTACTTTGAGTTATCATTATGAACCTGAATTATCACTATTCAGCATGTATGGGTTTGAGCAGGCTAAGAGAATTGAGGGAGGTAGAAGTCCGAATTAACTGACTTCTACTAATGATAGTTGGGTGCTAATCACTAGGCCTCTAGGGTACTATTTAACACATTTCTATTGAAATGTGTTAAAGAAGACCTCAGTGACCCATTAAAGACAGTATAGTTTTCTAAGTGCAAAAGTTACTACCAAGATAAATTTGGACACTGCAAAGAATCCAACAGCCATTATTATATCCACTCACATTTAGTTAGCAAGAACTATGTACTAATATAATTTTTTTGCCCAAATAAACTTTTATAATTTTACACTAAAAAATATAGGTTCATCTCATTTTACACTATTACAATATGTTACACTTAGGAGATAGAAATAGACAGAGATAAAGATAGATAACCTAAATATATCTATAATATCTATATAGGATACTTAAATATAAAAATACACATAAACACAGATATACAGATAAATATAGATATGTTTCCCATGTGGAAGTAATTGCCATTTAGTAAACCATCATTGCTAGGCAGGTGGTGCACTACATTTTATTAAGGTATCAGATAAAAGAACTGGAAATTAAAAACCAGTCTTTTTAGTCTGTTTTATACAAATCAATACATTTTTCATTATGCTAAATTAATTATTCACATTTTACATATAAGACATGCAATTTTTCTATTTGCTATTTTAAAGCATCAATTTGTAATGCATTTAAAAAACAAATTCAAGTATAAATGGAGAAAATAATGCTAGTAATGACTGATATTGCTTTCCATATGTGCTTTATATGCCTTAAAATAATTTAAATTTTATAACCTCAGTGGTAGAAACAATAACTCCTGACCTATTTTGCCAGTTGAAGTAACTGAAATACAGAGAGCTTCACTAACACTTCTATGGGTACATCTTTCAAATGAGTAGAGGAGTGAAAAGTGGAAACAAAAATAGTCCCTCTAATGGTAATAGACATATCTAACACCTCCCAAATACTCTTTGGTACCATGGGTGTTTGCATAAGGCCAAACTTACTCAGTCGTACACATAAAACATGTGCAGTTCTTTGCAAATTAGTTGTATCTCAATAGGCTGCTTACAAATAAAAGGCAGTCACACTAATGGTAGCACATGGCAACCCTGGCACAGCAAAATTTGCTCTGGAAACCAGAACTTGAGCCTTCAGATTCGTGAACCATTTTCTACTTTGGTGTTCATTTGAAAGGGAAAAATTGCCTTTATCAGAGAGCAAAAGGGAAGATAAATATTTTTAAACTGGACAGATAAACACTGAGCAATGACCCAGACACATTCTGCACTCTAATTTTCCCTTCTCCATTATTAGCCTTCGTGCTTACATCTCTCATCATTTTTATCTCCATACTTTTTTTTTTCCGCAGAAATGCAATTTTCCTTAGTGTCAACTCTACACTTTAATATACTAAAAGCTATTTAAATCTTATTTTTGCATTTATAGTTTATTTTAAGCCATTTTTTATCTCTCATCTCCCATTATACTTGATCTTTTAAAAAATAGCTTAGCCATTTGTCTCCTTTGATTTTTAGTACCTGTTTTATAGATACTTCTAATCTGTTGATAATGCTAAATATAATGGCTAACATTTATTCAGAAATCACCATTTACCTGACATTGTGCTGAGCAAGGCTGCATTTAATCTGTCCATCAACACTATGCGGTACCACAGCATGCCTCATTTCATAGATGGCACCAAGAGATTTAGTAAATTGTTTAAGGTCATGATGCAAAATCATAGAGCTGATCCAAACTAGGTCATCTGAATAGAATCCATGATTTTAACCACTATGAGCAAACCCCTAATGATTTCTTTAAAACATACTGCTTCTTTTAATAATTTATTTTCAAATATCTGCGTTCTTTTAATGAATTATTTTTTCTATAATTTTGTTGATATTGTTTTCTGTTTATTTATCTCCGGAGGAAAACATATTTCATCAAAACTTTCAGGGCCAGCTGGTTAGCTCAGTTGGATAGAGCTTGGTGTGACAACACCAAGATCAAGTGTTTGGATCCCCATACTGGCCAGCCATTAAAACAACAAACAAATGAACAAACAAACAAAAAACCCGAAAATATCAAAACTCTGTTTCCCTTTACTTGTAATTTATCCTGTTTATTTTTCTCAAGCTCTGTATATTTGGAAACTAATGCTTTGATAAATAGTATAATGTAATATTTTTGTCTTGCCTTTACTGATTAGTTGACCTAAACACTGAATGACTATACTTTCTATTGTGCATAATTACTAGAAATATTTCTGTTTCAACCCAAACCATTGTTTAACGTGTGTCTTCCAGGAAGCATTGTAAGTGCATAACATATGAAAATAAAAATAATTTGTATATTTGAATGGATATATTAACATCTTAGTACATAAAATAACTAACCACTAATTTTTATTTTAAAAAAATCTAACTTCAATGTAAAATAGTTTCACTTTTAATTTGTGCCACTTTATATTCTGCACATATTTCTAACATAATTATTGAACTGTCAGCATCATAATCTCAAAAGTGAAATATTTCTTATCTAAAGAGATTCAGAAACTTTTCATAACTTATTAAATTTCAATAAGTATTTAAATATATTGTTACATAAAAAAAATCAATAAGTACTGAAATAAGTATTTAAATATATTAAGTTATGTAAAAGGTTCCGAATCATTTTAGATAATACTAAATATTTCACTTTTTGAGAATATGATGCTGACAGTTCAATAATTATGTTAGAAATATGTGCAGAATATAAAGTGGCACAAATTAAAGGTTAAACCATTTTAGATTAAAGTTAGAAATATATGTTTTTTATGTAAAAATTAATGGTTAGTTATTTTGTGTACTAAGATGTTAATATATCCATTCAGACCAGTGAAGTAGAATTGAGTGGAGTAGAACCAGAAATCATCCCTCAGGCTTATGGATATTTGATATTAGACAAAAGCAACAAAAATCTACATTGGGGAAAAGACTGCCTCTTCAACAAGTGGTGCTGGGAAAACTGGATATCCATCTGCGGAAGAATGAAACTAGACATGCACCTCTCACCATACACTAAAATCAACTCAAAATGGATTAAAGACTTAAGTATAAGACCCAATACTGTAAAATTACTAAAGTAAAATGTAGGTGAAACACTCCAGCAACTAGGTCTAGGCACAGATTTTATGAACAGGAGCCTGAAAGCACAAGTAGCAAAAGAAAAAAATAAACAAATGGGACTATATCAAACTAAAAAGCTTCTGCCCAGCAAAGGAAACAATCAACAGAGTGAAAAGACAACCTACAGAGTGGGAGAAAATTGCTAACTATGCATTTGACAAGGGATTAATATCAATAATATACAAGAAACTCAAACAATTATATAGTAAACAAAACAAATAACCCAATTAAAAACTGGGCAAAGGAGCTGAATAGACATTTTTCAAAGGAAGAAATACAAATAGCCAACAGGTACATGAAAAAATGCTCAACATCACTAGTTATCAGGGAAATGCAAATTAAAACCACATTCGGATACCACCTCACCCCAGTTAGACTGGCTATAATCAAAAAGATGGTGAATAACAAATACTGACGAGGGTGTGAAGAGAAGGGAACACTCCTGCACTGTTGGTGGGACTGCAAATTAGTACAACCACTATGGAAAACAGCATGGTGGTTTCTCAAACAACTACAGATAGATCCTCCATACAATCCAGCAATCCCTCTTCTGGGTATATATCCAGAGAAATGGAAATCATCATGTCAAAGGGATACCTGCATTCCCATGTTCATTGCAGCTCTATTTACAATAACCAAAACATGGAACCAACCTAAATGTCCATCAATGGATGATTGAATAAGGAAAATGTGGTATATATGCACCATGCAACACTATTCTGCCCTAAAAAACAATGAAATACTCCCATTTGCAACAACATGGATGAGCCTGGAGAAACTTATGTTGAGTGAAATAAGCAAAGCACAGAGGGATAAATACCACATGTATTCACTCATATGTTGGAGCTCAGAGAGAAAGAAGGACGGAAAGAAAGACAACAGTAGTGTGTTGGACTTGCAGAGGGAGAGAACATTCTATGGGCTACAAAGTGGAGTGAGGAGAAGGGGAAGAGGAGGGAAATTGGGGATAATTGGGTGGGGCACACAGGGTACAAATGCAATTTGTGGTTATGGGTATACAGCCAGCATGAATCTGGTCCCCACATCACAGGCATGAGGGATGACAATCAGCTTTGTATCTCATGAAGATTCATAACCAATAAAAAATAAAAATAAATTTCAATAATTGTTTGTGAATTTAATGCTGGTATTAATTTATATCCATCTTTAATTTATAAAATTGACTATTACTCCCTCCACTATTTTATGTTAAGCAATCGCCCTTATTTGTATTTTATTTTGGAGAAAGATATTTCTCTAAAATATATTTGTATAGATGTTTGAAAGGTTATAGCTATGATAGACTTGTAAACAAAAAACTACCTTAAATAATTTTATCTTTCTATGGAATAGGGGGCTTATTTTCAAAAGTGTACATACATTTGGTACTACTTTCATGAGCATTAACCAGGTGTGTGAAGGGAAAATATACAAAATGTGCTTAATTATCTCTGTTAGACAACTAGATGTTAATTTAAACTTTGTTTTTTCAGAAGTAGTTATTGAACATGTGCACCACACCTGGGGTTGTTTAGATGCCAGAGACCCCAGGCAGAGAGAGCAAATATTCTCATGTGAAAATAATAACCTAGAATTATGAATACATTTATCATATATTTATCAATGCTATGATTAATATCCTTTGAAAGTGATTTCTATAGAAGTAATATTTCAAAAATAAAGTTTATTTCTTTTCAAGTATGCAGAACTTCTATTTTGGATTAGTCGAATAACTTTTAATATATACATATAGGAGGGTACTTCAGAAAGTTCGTGGAAAGATCTGTATTATCTTTAGTTCCATTACTCCCCAATTTTTTAAAATTACTCTCATAATTATTTTAAACTTCTTTGTGATTTATAATTTTGTAAGATCAAATTTTTAAAGCAACTTAAGTATAAAACCACATAAGATATTTATGACTATGATCTCAGAAAAACTCAAAGTATATCTTGGTATTCTTAAATTGAGGAAAATAATATTGAATACCAGTTATTTTCTAAAATAAAATAAATAAATAGCCATGTGAATTTGTTCCAAACTCTAGATTTTTGTGTCTATCTTCAATTGGAGACAAAAAAAAAATATTTTTGAGATAAAACATGCTAGCTTAATAAAGAAAAGTGAGTAAAATAAATTTTCAGCTTAGTTTATACTTCAAAGTAATGCCAACTTGTTTATACTGGCTTAGTATATATTACTACAATTACTCATACAAGATGAAAAGCAGAAAAAAATAGAAAAATTTGTTATAGCAAACAATCTCTGAAAGTTATTTTTAAAAAACAAGAAGAAAAATATCACATTTATTTAATTAATAAATTTTAGGAATAAGTGTCCTTGCGTATGTCCTTGATTTTTATTTGGATCTGGGAATATAATCAAGATTATTTGAAAAGATGAGAAAATACCGATTTTGAAAGAAACTAATTCCATAAAATTTAGTACTAAAAAGAGGGCAAATTTAAGTTGGTTTAGTTCTATAAAAAGCATTATTTTAAAAATGATGATAAAAATTTAAAAGTGATCACATTTAAAAAAGATTTAAAATAATTTAAAAATGATCAGATGTGGTTTCAGAACTTTTGCTATTGTTCTCTTTTATTTCCAATATGCCATGGAACATTGGATAATGCTCTACAAAAAATACAATCAAATAAAAATTATATTTTTCAGCTACATATTGGACATTCTACTTTTAATTTTGTGTTTTCCTTGACATATTAATATGTAGGTTCAACTAGGAATTTGGCTCAAACACTCCTGACTTAGAATTTAAGGACTGGGAATCCTCTTTGCTTTATCTGTCAACCCCAATGCCTATAGGGTACTTACCTACTTCTGTCTGTTTAAATGTCCCCTACTTCATTAGGCCTATCCTGACAAACAATTTAGAAGTGCAGTACACATCTTAGCTCCCTAACCATTCTCAAATTTTCTTTTTATTTGCATTCTTTAGCCACCAATCTAATCCTATCTGCCTCACATACCATATTATTTACGTATGTATTACATTTATTGTCAATTTTCTTTCTAATCTATTTGAAGAACTTCTAGTTCGTAAGCTAGGACCTATGTTGCAAATTCCTAGGACCATGTCTGAAGTGTACAAAAAAATTATGTTAAATATCTGATTTGAAAAACAATAAGTATTCCATATGTGATAATGAATCTTGTGCAGATTAATTGATATACACATTGAGAAATATTAATGTTGAACATAATCATTATTTTCATATCATGGATAACATTTTATTTTAAATCATGTATTAAAATACTAATGTAAAAAGACGTAAGTATAATTACTGGATTGTTGTAAAACAAAATGCAAAATTATTTTAATCTATGGTCCCTATTAAATTAACCATAAAAGTGCGAAAGGTGTTACAAATATTGTCTGAAACTTGGGTATAGACAAAAGAAATTACTAGTTGCTCTTTCAGCCCAGTGTTGGGCCTGATTTCCCACTTCCTGTGTATTTAGAACTCTGTGGCGACAGAAGTTGACTTGTAGATCTTGTTCTAATAGAGATGCAAATAATTGCTTCCAGAGGAACAGATAGCCTCTAAAGTTTATTTTACTGTAAAGCATAAGACATACCCATTTTTGTAACTAACTCAATGATCTTAGCCTAATACTTTTCGTAAAATTTCTCTCTCTCTTTGTACTAATATATTTGTTTGTTTTTGAGGGGTGTTAGTTCTGTGTCTAAATTCATTTTTTTTAAAAACTGAAGATTTGAAACTATTATGGTGTTTCTTCTAATCCTATCTTCATAGTATGAACACAAAATTCTTAACTGAATTACTCATTAAGGTACTAGCCAATCATATAGGTATTCAAATGCAACATTACCTTTCAGCTTCTGAGAAATGCTAGAAACATGCACAAATATTGCTTGAGATTGGCAAGACTGCGAACAATTTAATAACTATGATTTACCATAAGCGTGCTGATAAACTCTTAATTACATACACTGCAGTTTTTCCATGAAGTCATTTTATAATAAAAAGATTAATGCTTTAATCGGAGAGAGTTCTTGAATACATCATCTGTGTCCCTTGTTTCTTAAGCCAATTACGTGCCATATGATTTAACTTATACCCTTGATATGTTGCAGTCATCATTATAAACATTATTTTTGTACTGTGATGAAGAAATGTCCTCAGGAAGTAATGAAGTATGTAGAACTATGCACCTTAATATTAAAATGAAATTCTGTGGCATTGAATTATTATTTTGTTTTATTGTTTCACATCTTTATTTCCTTTTGTCAGACAACCAGTTGTTAAATCTTTCTACTATATATCTCTGGATGTTTCCATAAATTCTTCTATTTTCTAATTTTCCTTGCTAATAATGGGTGATGCCTGGAAAGTAGATAAACTTTTTAAAATTAGAAATATAATGAACATTAAAAGGTTCACCCTTAGTTAGAGGTTTGATGAACAAAAGGATAGACTCAGTTACTGCATATTTTAACACCTATTTTTTGTATCTTGAGTTTATTTTGCATATTCCTTGATTCCCAGATATATTTTACATACATATACATACATGTAATTACATATACCTATATGTAATTTTATTGCCAGCTGAGTTTCTGATGATAAATAGTATTTATTTCAAAATAAAATCATGTTCATTTAAAGAACATTAAAATGTCAGAAAACTATTAAAAAGCAAACTTGTATTTTAAATCTGTTTTTAATCAGTCTATAAGTTAATTATCCATTTACAGAAAATTAAGAGATATGAATTGCTTTAAGTAATATTTTAACATGAAGTATTGAAAACACTATCCTGAATTTGGTTACACATAGAGAATTATATATTTTAAACAATTATATTTAACTGAAAATACAAATGTTGCAATGTCAGGTAAACATAGCATAATTACACAACATAGTTAAAGAATCAAGTGGTTGTAAAACTGTTGGAATCTTTTGTGTTGTTTCCAAAATGAATGCTGTACCTTTCTAGGTAATCATTGGTAATTCCAAATACTATTAAAATGATGATGTTATTATCAAAACAGATTATGCTATAAATAAAATATAACAGTAAGAATATTTTCAACTCATTTAGATAAAATTTAAGTTTTACAAGGAAGGAATTTCATCATTTTAAAATTATAACAGCTTTATTTCAAAAAATATTTTTTCAAGTTCATTTATAACTTTAAATTCTTTGTAGGTTAACAACTTTTATTCTGATTTGCTCATAGGTATATGAGTACCCATATGCTGGCAAACAATACAGATTTTATGTCAGGTTCCTAAACTCCTAACATTTAAACTTTAGGGCTGGCTGGTTAGCTCAGTTGGTTAGAGCACAAGCTTATAATACCAAGGTCATGGGTTCAGATCCCCAAACTGGCCGGCTGCCAAAAAACAAACACCAACAACTTTAATAACAGGTTTCAGGTACCTTGGAAACAACATGAGGATGGCATTTAAAGCAAAATTCATATATTTTTTTTTTCCTAACATGACAGATTTTCAGCACTGCTAACCATGAGATACCATTCATTTAGTTGCCTTAACATCATAGAATAGAGATTTTTTTCCTAATTATATATATTCATAAATATAGATAAACATACTGTATTAGTCTATTTTGTGTTGCTATAACAGAAATACCTGAGACTGGGTAATTTATAAAGAAGAGAGGTTTATTTGGCTTATGATTCTGGGACAGCTGCATCTGGCATTGGCCTCAGGCTGCTTCTACTCATGGCGGAAAGTGGGAGGCATCCAGCAGGTACAAGCAGATCACATGGCAAGAGGAAGCAAGAGAGAGAGAGAGAGAGAGAGAGAGAAGGTGCAAAGGTGCCAGGGTCTTTTAAACGACCAGCTCTCACAGGAACTAATAGAGCAAGAACTCTCTCACTACCCCTCCTCCCCCAGGGAGAGCATTAATCCATTCATGAGGGTCTGCCCCATGTCTCAGTTTCCAAATTGGGAACCAGATTTCTGCGTGAGTTTTGGGGGACAACACATCCAAACTCTATCACATACATATATGTATATATGTAGATTATATACTTATGTATACATAAGCATATACTTATATGCACACACATAGACATATAGTATGCATAGATCTGTTTTGAAATGTGTTTTTAAAAGGCCTGTTGCATGCATTGATTAATTTATTTAGTGGTTAGGATTTTAGATTTTACACATGAAGGTATAAGCTTGTGGACATGTGTATATAGGCCTCATATTTCTTAATAGAAAAATGCTATGATTAGGGGCCGGCCCGGTGGCGCACTGGATAGTGCGCTGCTTGGGAAGCGCGGCGGCGCTCCCACCCGAGGGTTCGGATCCC
>NW_007732645.1:50714-127910 GCF_000696425.1 Galeopterus variegatus
CCCGTTGCCGGTCCCCGGTCCAGTACGGGGGCAACACTGAGGGTTGCGATCCGTTGCCGGACACGGAAAAAGACAAAAAGACAAAAAAAAAAAAAAAAAAAAAAAAAAAAAAAATGCTATGATTAAATTCAAAAGTTATGATTAAATGTTGTAAAACAAAGTCAAGCAGATGTTGTAAAATATTTAGATGCTTGGTATAATTAAAATGAAACATCTGGATAATTAACAGGATTTTTTTTTTAGTTGAAAGGGCTGGAGGTTTTGAAGTAACTGCATTATAGTTTTAAATGACATGAATTACTATTAGCAACATTAAATTTGTAGCTTCTTTTATAGTTATAAATAAAAATTTATTTCAACAGATATTGTATTCCGTATATCTAACACTACCAAGTGCACCATCATTGTGCTCAATGACAGATTGCTTTCTTTTTAAAAAATGTTCTTTAATGTAAGACTCCCTTAGTTTAGTCCTTAGAGAGGGAATTAAATTTAAGAATGTGTATTTTTTCTTATGTTAATTTTGCAAGCTTTCTAAAATGATGATTACTTCTTGTGGTAACATATGAATATAAATGTTTATAATTACTGAATAAAAACTAGGTAAAAATAAATGCGATTTGTTCTGATACTTTTACATAAGACTTATTTTGACTTTTTGATTAAAATAAACACTATATGAAAGTAAGGTTTTTGGTCATTTGTAACGACTAGCTTACCTAGTAAAATTCTAACATTTGAAAACAATGTTTATATATAAAATGTCTTCAAAAGTTTACTTCTAATATTCAAATCTATTAAGTATTCAATTTTATGTTTTTATATTTGATTATTTCCCTGTGGTTATTAATAAAACATCCTGAATTCTTAGAGTAACTAAAATAGGAAAAGCAGGCTTGTAGAAAATTACAAAGTTCATGACCTTTATTAAAAAAATAATAATATCAGCCTTCAAAGTGTAATAGTTTCAATTTAGGCATTGCAAATATATACATATTTTTAGGTCAAAAGAATACAATTTTATTTACTGTGTCTTAAACCAGTGTACACCTAAATGCATCACATAAAATTCCAATTAAATTCTGAGACAGATTAGATTATTCTTCATCAAATTATTCTTCATCAAATATTTACTTCTACCTCCTATCTTTATGGGAAATAATACTCAACTTCATTTTTGTGGGGCTTTGGCTGCCAGGTGGACAGACTTTTCATCTGCATAGCTTGCTTATGGTCCCAGCCATGTGACTCACTTTGAGAAAATGGGATATTATTTAATGTGACATAATCAGATATTCAGAATCATGCTTCCATGGTTAAGCTCATCCATTTAAGCTCTTCCACCATCACTGAGAAGAGGTTTCCTTGAGTGGCTGCTGATCCTTCAGCCTGGGCACCAGACTGAACACAGCCGGAACAGATGGAGTGTAACCTTCAGTGAAGAGTCACACTCAGCCCCTGGATAGAAGCAGGGACTCCAAGCTTAGCTTTGTTTAGATCATGTGATCAGCAGTAGATCTACAGATTCATAAGTGTGGGAAGAAGTGCTTAGTTTTGAATACAACTGAGTCTGATGAATTGTTGCCCAAGGTTTTTGTTTTCAGTACCTACTTGATACAATATATGTTGATTAGTTTGTGCAGGTATAGTAATCCACGATCTTAGTATTACTTTTCAGAGTTTTATTTATAAAAAGTAATGACAAGTTGGTTCCAGCTATTGATATGAACTATGCATTTACCACATGTGGCCTATCCTCTAAATCAATATGGAACAAATTGAGGAATAGATGAGATAGAACAGTACAGATTGTATCAGGTAATTTACCCAGATGTCCATAAAAAGAGAGACCACAAAGTCCATCTGTATGTTGACATTTGATTTCTTATTCTAATGAATAATGTTTGTAATTTGCTAAGACCAATCCACAACTATCACTTATCTTGGAAAATTAAGCTGAGCCTTAATTGGAAAAATAATCTTTGCTGATATTTTGATCTGACCTATGCTAAAGATCTGGCATGATAAACAAGGAACCACCAAATAGCCAGGAACTTGGCTGTTACTGTATAATTTGAAAATTTCTGGTTAATTTTTCAATGGAATATTATCTCATAATTAGTTAGTTGTATAGTATCTGAAGGACTCTAATCATCTACACAGAGAAACTGTGATAGAACAAATTGAAGGGATGTACTGAAGTAATTTAATGACCTTAGAAGATGTAGTTGGGAAGCCTGCATATCTATACTTAATTAATCAACTAAAAGTCATACTAAAAAGCAATGTCCCCAAAAAGTACAAAAAGGCTTTTTCTACTATCTGATTAGTAGATGGAATAGAGAAATGGACAGTGAATTAGAGGAGGAAAACTGAATTGCTTAAACGTGGAAAGAGGTGTCAAGTCGAAGATTCTTATCTCCTTTGACTTCTAGCCAAATGAATTACCCTCTAAACCTGTTGCAATGCCCACTTAATGTTTACAAATCTAAATATCAAACTAAACATTAATATAATTAGTAAGCAAAACATGGCAATTGAAAGAGTGAGAGTAAAAATGAGAGCAAAAGAAAGATACCTAGATTTTTAAAACATAAAATAATAGAAAGAAGCTACTGTCTTTTTGACATCTATGTAAATTTTGTATCATTAATAATAAAATAAAACATATTTTAAATGATTACTAGTAGGTAATCATTATTTCGTATAATGTTTTTAATGCATAGAAAAACTGCAACCAAAAATGTGGCACCCAAAGTGGTCTAGAGATTTAATGCAATGCATACCAAATACCAATGCCATTTTTTTCACAGAAATAAAAAAAAAAAAATCTAAGATTTATAAAAATCCTATGATTCTAAGAAACTGCAAAAGACCCCAAATAGCCAAATCAATCTTGAGCATCAACAAAGCTGTAGGCATTATATTACCAAATTTCAAAATATATTATAAAGCTATTGTAATGAAAGCAGCATGGTACTGGCATAGAAACAGACATGACTGAACATCATAGGAATGATATATAGAGCCCCAAAATAAACCCACACATGTGTGGTGAACTGATTTTTGGCAAAGGTGCCAAGTACACACAATGGGGAAAGAACAATTTCTTCATTAAATTGTGTTGGGAAAACTGGATAGCCACCTACAAAAGAATGAAGATTCTTATCTCACCACTTATACAATAATCAATTCAAAATGAATTACTTAAATATAAGACCTGAAACTCTTAAAACTACTAAAAAAAAAAAAAAAGCATAGGAAAAAGCTCTATGACATTGGTTGGTAGTAATGCAGTAATTTCTTAGATGTGACCCCCCCCAAACCCAGGCAATGAAAGTAAAAATAGACAAACGGGATTGCATGGAACTACAAAGCTTTTGCATAGTAAAGGAAGCAATAGAATGAGGAGCTAGCCCACAGACTGGAAGAAAATATTTGCAAATGATACATCAGATAAGGGGATAATATCCAAATATACAAGGAACTCAAACTACTCAACAATGAGAAACCAAATAACACTATCAAAAAATGGGCAAAGGACATGAATAGACATTTCTCAAAAGACATGCAAATGATCAACAGATATTCTAAAAATCGCTCAATATCTTTAATCATTGAATAAATGCAAATTGAAACCACAATGAGATATTATGTCGCACCAGTTATATTGGCTATTATGTAAAAGATGAAAGATAAGAAGTGTTGGTGAGGATGTAGAAAAAAGAAAGCCTTATACACAGCTGGTGATATTGTAAATTAGAATGAAAATAAAACTGTGTCCTGTAATCATCCCACCCATCTCTCAGATGTGAGCATGGCTATGTAAGAAAAATAAACACTTTCTAAGGGAAACATGTAACATGTAAACCAAGCTGAATCTCTTCCCATCCCTTTGTTGGAGGTCCTGAAGGAAGATTTTAACCAAGGCACTTTGTTTGTGTAACCTTGCTGCTGGAATGTGTTTATTTGCAGAAGACCCCAGAAAGTTGGTTTAGTGGTTAAACAGTTGTCTGTATCTTTAGTTTCTGTAAACCTGCTGTCTCTCTGCTTGAGTCACATGAATTCGAAGAAACTGCTTGCTAAAGATACATGTTCAGAAATTGAAATGTACAGAACCCATCTAACCACATTTCCTGCTTCTGTAAAGCTGCTTGAATAAGCACGCAGTTTTGTGTGACTGCCTGGATACAGGCAGGGCCAATAAAAAGCTTGCCTGCCTGCTCAAGAAAAGTATAATACCACAACTCTCCCTGCACTCAGAGCCCCAGGATTTAGAACGTGAGTTCACCTGGGTCCTGCTAGTGTAATAAACTTCCTGGCTTTCCAGCCTTCCGAGTGTCTGCAGTTTTCCTTGCCAAGTTCTTTACATAAAACCTTGACTTTGGATATTTTAGCTTAGGACTGTACTATCTAAGATGTGGTGTTCAAATGATCTGTGTATAAGTAATGGATGTTTTCTTACATGCTTGAGAAAGTCATTTTGAGATGTCCTAAAAAAGATCATTCAGCAAGGCAAGGGATTAAAAAAGATTGAATTGAAACTTTTTAATAAATAAAGTTTTATTGGAACAGAGCCACACATATTTGCTTAGCTATTACCTGCACTGCTTCATACTGCAATGGAGTATGAAGGGACAGTATGACCCGTATGAGCAAAATGTTCACTATGTGGCTTTTTACAGAAAAAAAAATTGCGAATCTAGGCATTACATTATCTAGGAAAATCCCAACAGTAGTTGAATCACAATCTCTGCCCCTGTTCTGAACTATAAGCATCGAAAGTAGTAGATGAAACAAAATTGTGCTTCATATTTTCACATTAAATTTGCAACTGCAAAAATTCAACAGGACTGCTGTACCTTGAAAACTTACTACCCTTTGGTAAACAACTTGCCTTCTGTGATGCTTAATTTGTGTGTCATCTTCGGTGGGTCACATGGTACATAGATATTTGGTCAAACATTATTCTAGATGTTTCTGCAAAGTTTTTTATTTTTTTTTGCATGAAATTAACATTTAAATTGGTAGACTGAGGAAAGCAGATTGACCTCCCTAATGTGGATGGGCCTTATCCAATCTTTTGAAGACCTCAATAGAACAAATAAGGATTACCCTTTCCCAAGTAAGGAAGAATTATTTCTTGATGGCCGTCAACCTAGGACATCAACTTTGTTTTTGCCTCCAGACTTGAACTGAAACATTGGCTCTTCTGAGGTCTGGAGCCTGCCTGCCTCTGACCTCAGCAGCATCAGCTCTCCTGGATCTTCAGTTTGCTGACTTTGTCTGCCGAGTTGGGACATGCCAGCCTCCAAAATCACATGAGCATATTCCTTATAATAAATCTCTGTCTTTCTCACTCTCTCTTTCAAGTTTTCTCTTCTTAGTTTATTCTATAATTTTATTTTAAAAGCTTAGACATAATCATAATGAAACATTTTTATCCGTATCTACCGACCAACATCCATCTATATTATATTTATTTCCTAGAGTCAGGGACTGAAGCACAGAAGTAATGGAAACTGAATGGGAAAAAATGAACTGAATTAGATGCATCTTAATTAGACCATTATATTTTATTAAATACTTCTGCTGGAGTATTGGTCAGCTTTAAAAAGCAGATGAGGGCAGTTCTGTCAGGATTTAATGCTGTGGGAAGGTCTTCTTGTGGGCTCTGCAAGTAAGTATCTTTTCCCTCATCTCTCAGTAAAAGGCCCCCTTCCCAGCACCTCCCTTTTCACCAAGGTTCTGAAAATTCTAATGTCTACTCAAATAAAACAGCCGCAAAATAAAATCAACCCCTTCTATAATAGAATCCCCTTAATTTGCTATACAGTAACATTCCTTTTGGGGGGGTTATAGAGTTTAGCATTGTCTGACATAATCTTGTATACATTTATTTGTCCATTTCTTTGGCTCATTTTTCCAATAGAAGAACCCCAGTATTGACTGAGACATTTTCTCTATTATAAGTTAGATGACTAAAATAGTGCTTGACACACAGCAGAAATTTGTTCAATTAAAAATATTTTTTATCAAACAGGCTACATGTATAGTTTAGAAAATCAATTTTTAACATTGTCATAGATTTTTTTAAATGTTTCTTAATATATTAGTATGCAATTTATGCAAGTCATAGAATTAATTGTTAGTTTTCAGCTCCACTTAAAAAAAATCTAGTTGAAAAAACAGTTTTACATTTTTCAAAAATTTGAATAATATTAACTGTTGAACATTCCAAAAACAGAATATGAGCAGAAAATGAGCAGAAAACTAGCAAGAAAAAATGAGAAAAAAATGTAGAGAGTTGAATAAAATATATACAAAAAATTATACTTACCTTGTACTATTTCATTAATAAATTCATCTATATATATTGTTTTTATTTCTGAAAATAAAACACGTAATGTTCTAGAAAAGCTTAATTTGATTTAAAAATAAGTTGACTGTACAGTAGGGAACCATTACAAGGAGACATCATCTTCAAGGTATTGAAGTGTATGTATGTCTCTGTGTGCATGAAAGCAAAGATGTAAGTTTTTCACAATGCAATTTAATTCATGAGAAAATTTATCTTTTACTTAAGATATTAATATCACCATCAAATTTCTAATTATTATGCAATAAGTACACAAACTTCTTAAATGTCTTGTACTAATATAGATAAAATATTGATAATAAATAATATACATGCTTTTAAAAACAAGAACAAAATGAAATCACCATTCACCGTTAAGAGGAAATATTTCTGAAATTCTGGAAAGACAGACTAATAACTTCTGAAAACCTGCTCTCCAGCAAAAGCAACAATAACACTGGGGAAAAGAAAAACAAAAACATTTTCAGAACTCTTGAGGTTAACAAAAGATTCACAATAATCCAAGTAGCATTTTCTCAAAAATCTACCTGAATTTTGGAGAGAAAGCAAACTTTATGTCGTTCTAACTTGCCGTACTATCATTTTCTCTCCTCAGCTCCATAGTCATCTTTAAACCCATCAACAGAAAAATGGATTTAAAAACGTGGTATGCTTAACAATTGAATACTATTCAGCCATAAAAAACAAAAAAGAAAAGGAAATTCTGTCATTTGCAGCAACATAATAGGAACTGGAGGTGGTTATAAAATAAGCAATGAACAGAAAGACAAATACTGCATGATTTCACTCACTTGTGGAATCTAAAAAAGTTTATTTCATAGAAGGAAACAGTAGAATACTGGTTACCAGAGACTAGGAAGGCAAGGGGGGAGGGGTGGATGGGGAAGAAGTTGGTCGATGGGTACAAAGTTATAGTTAGAGAGGAGGAATAAGTTCTAGTGTTCCATTGCACAGTACAGTGACTATAATTAGCAATATATTATATATTTCAAAATAGCAAGAAGAGAGGATTTTGAATACTCTCACCACAAAGAAGTGATACATATAAGGTGATGGGTATGCCAATTACCCTTATTTGATTATTACACATTGTATGCATGTATTAAAACATCACACTCTACCCCATAAAAATGTATAATTATTGCATGTCAATTAAAAATAAATGAATGCATTTAAAAAACAAAAGCAAAAAAAGAATCACAACCACAATCACTGTGAAATCCAGCAACCTGGTCTTAGGCCACTGGGAATCCCAGCCACCAAAAGGAGAAGATTAGATATCAAATGTCTCAAAAAAGCCCATGCTAAGATGTATAGCATAACACTTTTCATTAAATTTGGTAGGGTTTTGGCCATTATTTCTTTGAATACTCTTCCTGCATCTTTCTTCCATCTCCTTCTGGGACTCCCAAAGCACCCTTCCCCCATATGCTATATTTGATGGCATCCCACATGTCTCTGTGTCTCCTCATTTTTCTTTATTCTTTTTTAGTTCTGTTTCTCAGACTGGATGTTCTCACATAAACTACCTTCAAGTATGCTCATTCTCCTGTCTGCCGAATGAACTCTGCTATTAATTCACTCCAGTGAATTTTCCATAAGTGTGTTAAGAAGATCACGATTTGAGAATCATTACAAGCCAACTATAGATCAATATTCTTTATAAATATACATGTCAGATTATGAGGAAAATGCTAGCAAACTGAATCTAACAAATTACTTTAAAAAGGATCCTATACCATAACCAAGTGGGATTTATATCAGTAATACAAATTTGGCTTAATAATGAAAAAAAAAAATCAATGCAAAACTTGACATTAAAAGGACAAAACAATGTGATCATTTTATTGATGCACAAATATCATTTCACAAAATGCAACAAACTTTAATAGTCAAAACACTCAACCAAATATAAATAGAAGGGAATTTCCTCGACTTAAAATAGGGCATCTATGAAAAATGCACAGCCAGCAAAAGACCTTCTCCCTCAGAAGGGGAAGAGGCCAAGTATGTCATCTCTTACTCTTTTTACTCGACATTGTGTTGATTATTCGAAGCAGGATAACTAAGCAAGAAAAATAAATTAAAACATCCATATTAGAAAATAAGAATGAATACTATCTCTATTCAAATTATAAGACCTTTCATGTAGAAAATCTTAATGATAACAACAATCAGAATTAATACAGCATTTCAAATTTGCAGGATACAAATTCAACATACAAAAATAAAATATATTTCTATACATTAGCAATAAGCAATCTGGAATTAAAATTGTGATGGTATTTCCATTTAGAATATCATCAAAAACAATAAAGATAATTAGGAATAAATTTATGAAAAGAAATGCAAAACTTGCATACTAAAAGGATAGAACATTGTAGAAAGATATTTATGCCAAAAAAAAAAAAAAAAAAACCTAAATAATTGGAAACACATCTCATGTTTGTGCTTTAGAGGACTTCACATTTTTATGCTGGCAGTGTTCCAGGAACTGGTCTACAGAATCAACAAGATCTCTGTCAAAATCCCAGCTGGCTTTATTTTCAGAAATAGATATGCCAATTGTAAAATTCATAGGGCATTGCACCAGTCCCAGAATATCCAAAACAATCTTTTTGTTTTTTTGTTTTTGTTTTTTGTTTGGCTTGTCAGCACACAAAATAATTTTAATTAAAAAAAAAAAAATCTGAAGACCCACATTTCTCAATTTCAAAACTTAGTACAAAATAAATTAACCAAGACAGTGTACCACTGTTGTAAAGATAAATGGATAAATCAATAAAATGTAATTGAAAATCCAAAAATAAGCCCTTAAGTTTATGATTAGTTAATGGGGAGAGAATAGTCTTTTCAACAAATGGTGCTGAAACAACTGGATATCTCCATGCAAAAGACTGAAGTTGGACTCCTTTTTAACATCATATACAAAAATTAATTCAAAGTGGATCATAAACATATTTGTAAGATCTAACTCTATAAAACTTTCAGAAGAATACACAGAAATAAATTTTTTGACCTTAAATGAGGCAATGGCTTCTTAGTTATGGCACCAAAAGCAGAAGTGACAAAATTTAAAAAAAAAAAATGCATAGTGGACTCTGTACAAATTAAAAACTTCTGTGCTTCAAAGAACATTATTTTCAAGATAAAAAGACAACTTCAGAATGGAAAACATATTGCAAATAATCTGATGAGGATCTGTTGCCCAAAATACACATATAAAAAAACTTTCATGACTCAAAAAATATACGTATATCTCAATGAAAAATGGGAAAATAATTCAAGTTGTCATTTTTCCAAAGAAACACAAATGGCCAATAAGAACACAAAAACATTCTTAACATTATTAGTCATTAGTACAATGCAAATCAAAACCGGAAGATATTATTTTGTAACCACTAGGATGACCATAGTCAAAGAGGCAGATAAAACTAGTGCTAGCAAGAATGTGGAGAAATCCACAAAATGTTGAAGTTACCATATGATTCAGCAATTCTATCCCAAGTTATATACCAAAGAGAACTAAAAACATAGCTATGCAAATATATACATGGACATTCACAGGAGCATTTTATTCATAACAGCCTCAAATTGGAAATATCAGTCCATCAACTGAAAAATGGATAAAAATAATGATGTATTGAATGTTATTTGTCAATTTAGAAATGAAATGTTGCTACATGTTATTACATGGATGAATCTGGAAATTATGAAAAGGGAAAGAAGCTAGTCTTTATAAACATGTCATTGCATATGTATAAAATAGGCAAATCCATAGAGACAGAAAGTGAATTAGTGGTTTTCAGTGTTTGGAGTAGAGGCTAAAAGGAAGCAATGCTAATTTATATGAGGTTTCTTTTCTTTGGAAGGAAAAGTTTCTAAAATTAGATAGTAGTGATGGCTGCTTACTATCAATATAAAAAAAAAACATTAAGTTGTACACTTTAAAGGGTGGATTTTATGTTATGTGACATATCTCAATAAAGCTGTTAAAATGATAATTACTATAATAAAAGATTATTAGTAAATTCATCCAAATGCCAATTATTAAATTCCTCTTTTATGCTAAGTACTTTTAAAGAAACTTAAAATACAATTTTTAACAAGAGCATCAAGGGTCTCGCTTTCATGGGGATGATGCTGTGGTTTTGGAATGACAGCTATTGAGGAAACAATGCGTCTTTGATCTGCATTTATAATGAAAATGGAAAAACGACATAGATGTGATAGAAAATATCAATAGGTAAGGTAGGTGGGAGTTTTTAGATTGGGTATCAGGAGGGAAATCATTTCGGATGGCATGAATTCTAAACAAAATTATCAGAAGATACATACTGAAAAGACATAATTTGAGTTGTATTTATATTGCAGAGCTACATATTTTGTGAGTAATATATTTTATAGGAAAAGTAACTGTGCAGGGAATTTAATATAAACAGATGCAGGCTATAGACAGGTGTTGATTATGTTTGAATTTCAGCAGTGAAGAGGTGGGGAACAGTGGATTAAGAATATGTTTTTGGAGGTACAAAAGGCAAGTCTTCTAGAACAGTGATGATCATGGAAAGTGGGCAGTCACGATAATTCTAAAGGTTTTTTTTTCTTAAACGAAAGAGTGGATCACACCATTAACAGAAAGAGAAAAGATAGGAATAGAATTTGGGTCACAGTACATCATGAGTTCTTCATTAGCCATACCAATTTTGAGATACTTTTTGGGTGTTCGAATAAAGTGGTCAATTATACAATTAAATATATGAATTAAAAAATAAAACAAAATAGAATATCCTCAAACATAATCAGAATGTGAGGAATTTTACCAAATTAAAATAAATGGATGATTATAGATTAAATGAAACAATATATATCAACCAAACATAAGATATGAGTTTAATGAGTCTAATTTGGATCCTGATCCAAACAACTCAAAAAAAAAAAAAAATTAAGCAATTTCAAGACATTTTGGAAAGCTGAACATCAAAAGGATATTTGATATCATATGGAAATTACTGTTAATTTTGTTGAAAATTTTTTTTGTTTGTATGAAAAAATATGTTAGAGACACATGGAAGTGTTCATCTGTGGGTAGATATGATGTCTGTAATGTTTTTTAAACTATGAACAAGAAGGAGAAATGCAATTATAGAATATCAGCCATTGTTGGCGATGATTTATAGCCACATGTAGGTTCATTTTATTATTCTCTCTACCTTTGTGAATACCTGAAAACATTTCTAACAAAAGGTAAAATTTAAGTGAACAAATTTTTTTTGAGTGAAAACATTTAACTGGTTTTCTGTTTCCCCAAAGTCTATTTTTGTTATAGCTTTTCATAAAATTGTATACCACAATAACCTATTAAATGCTTTATATTCTTTAAATGATCATACTTCCCGGAACAAAATCAATTTTTTTTGTTGCAGTGACATATGAGTAAAACTACTAAAAATGTTCCTCCGGATTGCTTGATCTTTATAATTACATGATTTATTAAAATAATATAACTATACTTCAAAATTGGATAAGTAGCTATTAAGCACAAAAAGCTTTTAAAGTTAATCTCTTAATGAGCTAAAGTTGACTGTATTTTTATAATTAATATATATTATGTGTTGCTAAAGAGACATTATCATTAATTCTATTTCTACTTTTTATTTTGTTTCTATAACTCCAAAACCTTAGTAATTTTGTTCATATAAATAAGGACATGGAAAATATCATTCAGTTTCTTGAATGATTTGCAAGTTATAAACAAAAAAAAAAGCAAATTTCATTTTTCTAAAATTATTTTTAATATCCATTAATTGACAATAAATATCATGCTCTCTTTAAATTTGTAGACAACAAAGCGTTGAAAACTACCTGGCATAAAAGCAAAATTGTGATATGGTCTGAATGTTTGTTATGCTCCCCAATTCATACGTTAACATCCTAACACTCAAGGTTAGTATTAGGAGTTTATTTTAGGAGATAAGGTCTTTGGGAGGTGATTAGGTCCTGAAGGCAGAACCCTTATGAATGGGATTAGTGCACTTAGAAAAGTGGCTGGAGGGAGCATGTTTGTCTCAGTCCCCATGTGAGGAGGACACAAGGACGAGTCAGCAGTCCACAACCAGGAAAATGGCCCTTACCAGAACTGACCGTGCTGGCACCTTGATCTTGGAATTCCAGCCCTCATAACTACGAGAAATAAATTTCTGTCCTTTAAAAGCTACTTAGATTGATGCATTTTTGTTCTAGCAGCCTAAAGGGATAAGACAAAGTGTTATGGGGTGTTTAGAATTATCACTATTTTAACACCAATGTCAATTTCAAAGTGTCCTTGGTTTGTATTCTAGCGCGGGTTTTTTTGTATTTTTGTTTATTTATTTTGATTTGTTTTAACACCAGCACACTGTACAATGATAAGAACTGGAAAGTCAGAAATAGGAAAAAAAAAAAAAAATTCCTAACATACATATGGAACAACAAAGGACCTTGAATAGCCAAAGAAATCCTGAGCAAAAAATTAGAAAATAAATAAATAAAATAAATCCAAAGGCATTACATTCAAATTATACTACAATGATATAGTAACCAAAACATCACAGTACTGTATAAAAGCAGACTGATGGAACAGAATAGAAAATTTAGAAATCAATCCACATTACTTACAGCCAACTGATGTTTGACAAAGGCACCAAGAACATACATTGGGGAAAAGACTGCCTCTTCAGTAAATGGTGCTGAAGAAACTGGACATCCATATGCAGAAGAATGAAACTAAACTCTTACCTCTTACCATAACCAAAATCAACTTTAAATGGATTAAAGAGTTAAATATAAGACTTCAAAGTATAAAATTCCTAGAAGAAAACATAAGGGAAACACTTCAGGAAGTAGAATTGGACAAAGAATTTATGAATAAGAATGCAAAAGCACAGGCAACAGAAGAAAAAAATAAACATATGCATACTTTTGGATACTTAGAACAGAACTGATACCACCAGAGGTGGGAAAGGAAGAGAGGTAAGAAAGGTTAATGAGAAATTGGTAAATGGCTACAAAAAATTATTACATTGTATAATGTTAAATATACTAATTACATTGATTTGAGCATCACATATTGCATACAAGTATTGATATTCATACAGGTATTAATTGTACATATTAAGATATGTAGTATCAATTATGTTTCATTTAAAAAAAAGAATTGGTTTAGTGGTACACCTTTATTTTGTAAAAAAGGAATATGCCAATTTTGAAAGGAAAAGTGGGAAAAGAAAACCTGTACCTTACTAAAAGAGCAATCTCATGCACATTAATTTTGATGTTTTTAATGATATAATCACATTTATTTAAAATTATACATTTGGGTGTGTGTAATCCTTCTTCCAAGTTAAAGATAAATGATTCTGAAAAAAAAACAAAAGACTACACCATGAACTGTTTTGTGTGTCTCTGTATTTGCTTTGATGATTCTTTTTCTTTTTTTTTATTGAGTTGATTGTACATATCTGTAGGGTACAGCATTGAATATTAATGCCGATGTGCAATATGTGATGTTCAAATCAGGATAATTAGTACATTCATCATTATACAATGTAATTAATTTGGGGGCCACTTTACTAATTCCTCCCTTTCTCCCTTTCTCTCCCTTTCACACCCCCAGCAACTTCAGTTCTGTTCTCTGCTCCTAAAAGGTTCAATGTATTTTGTGATTGTCATATTTTTTGTTTGTTTATTTGTTTATTTATTATATTAGCTTCCACATATAAGTAAAGACATGCAGTATTTCTCCATCTGTGCCTGGCTTATTTCACTTAAAAAAGTTTTCCCTAAGGTCATCCATGTTGCTTTGAATGGCAGTATTTCATTCTTTTTGTGGAAAAGTAGTATTCCATTCTATAAATATACATCTTCCTTATCCACTCATCCAGTAATGGGTATTTAGGTTGGTTCTGACTCTTGACTATTGTAAGTAGAGCCACAATAAACATGGGACTACAGGTGTCCCTTCAACATGGTGATTTCCATCCCTTTGGGTACATACCCAGAAATGGGATTGCTGGGACAGATGGCATTTCTATCTGTAGCTGTTTGAGGAACCTCCATACTACTTTCCATAATGGCTGCACCATTTTACAGTCCCACCAACAGTGTAGGAGGGTCCCCCTTTCTCGCATCCTTGTCAGCATATGTTATTCTCTGTCTTTTTTGATAATAGCCAGTCTAACTGGGGTGAGGTAATTTCTCAGTGTGGTTTTGAATTGCACTTCCTGGGTGCTGAGTGATGTTGAGCATCTTTTCATGTGCCTGTTGGCCATTCATATATCTTCCATTGAGAAATGTCTATTCAGTTCTTTTGCCCATTTTTTAATTGGGTTACTTGTGATATTTTACTGTTAAGTTGTTTGAGTTTCTTGTATATTAATCCTTTGTCAGTTGCATATTTTGCAAATATTTTACCCCACTGTGTTGGTTGTTTTTTCACACTGTCGATTATTTCATTTGCTGTGCAGAAGGTTTTTAATTGGATATAATCCCACATGTTTATTTTACCTTTTGTTGCTTGTGCTTTTAGGGTCATATTCATAAAATCATTGCCTAGTCCTACTTCCTGAAGTGTTTTCTATATGTTTTCTTTTAGTAGTTTTATAGTTTCAGTATGTATATTTAATTCTTTAATCTATTTTGAATTGATTTTGGTATATGCTGAGAGGTGTGGGTGTAGTTTCATTCTTCTACATATGAATGTCCAATTTTCCCAGCATCATTTATTGAAGAGGCAGATAGAATACAGCAACACATCCAAAAAATTATGCACCATGATCAAGTGAGATACATCCAGGGATGCAAGAATGGTTCAATATATGCAAGTCAATAAATATATATAGCACATCAACAAAATCAACGACAAAAAAAAACATGATTATCTCAATAGATGCTGAAAAAGCATTTTAAAAAATTCAGCATCGCTTTGTGATAAAAACTCTCAGCAAATTAGATATAGAAGGAAATTATCCCAATACAGTTAGAGCCATATACAACAAACTCACTGCCAGCATCATCCTGAATGGGGAAAAGTTGAAAGCTTTTCCCTTATGAACAAGAACAAGACAAGGATGCCCACTCTTACTACTCCAATTTAACATAGTATTAAAAGTTCTAGCCAGAGCAAGAGAAATAAAGGGCATCCAGACTGAAAAAAAAAAAAAAATTAAGTCAAATTGACACTGTTTGCAGATGACATGATCTTACATATGATCTTATGCGTAAGAAGCCTAAAGACTCTACCAAAAAAAAAAAAAATCTCTTAAAGTTGATAAACAATTTCAGATTTCAGCAAATTTGCAGGATATAAAATGAACACTCAAAAATCAGTACCATTTTTAGACTCCAACAATGAACTAGCAGTAAAAGAATTCAGGAATGTGATCCCATTTAAAATAGTCACCAAATAATAATAAAAATAATAATAAATAGAATACCTAGGAATAAAGTTAACCAAGAATGTGAAAGATCTCTATAATGAGAACTACAAATCACTACCGAAAGAAATTTAAGAGGACACAGAAGATGGAAAGAAATTCCATGCTCTCAGACTAGAAGAATTAGCATTGTGGAAATGTCCATACTACCCAAAGTGTTCTATAGATTCAATGAAATCCCCATCAAAATACCAATGACATTCTCCACAGAAAAGAAAAAAAAAAAAAAAAAACAATCCTGACATTCATATGGAACAACAGAAGACCTGAAATAGCCAAAGCAAACCCGAGTAACAAATAAATAAATAAAGCCAGGAGCATAACACCACCTGGCTTCAAATTATACTACAAAGCTATAGTAACCAAAACACCAGAGTACTGACATAAAATCAGACACACAGGTCCATTTGGACCAATGTAACCGAGTAGAGAACCCAGAAATCATCTCCTATACCTACAGCCAACTGATCTTTGACAAAGGCACCAAAGACATACACTGGGGAAAAACCTTGATTGATTTTAAAAGAAGAATTCACATATTAACTTGAGGCTTTTAAAATTATCCACATCAAGGTTTCCTTTGAAAACTTTTTGCACAACCCAGGAAACATTTCACTTATTTCAAAACCACTCCTCCAAAAGACCTAGGGAATAGCTAGTCACGAAAAGCATTCTGTCCATGACAGACAACCCCAGGTTGTCTATCCACTTAACATCCTTCTGCACGCTTACTACTCTATCTGAATTCTCTACCTTTCCCCACCCTCTAAAAACATCTGTTGTGTATTGTCTCTAAATGACAAGGTACCATAATCAATGTCCCTCCGTATATCCTCAACTGTCCTGTGATCATTCCCCTTACTACTAGCCTGACATGTGACAGGTCCCTGAGGACACAGTATTCTTGGCAGGTTTCCCAGTTGGAAGCTGTTTATATTATCTCACATTTTAGTTGTGTTAAGTGTTGTGTTAAAGTGTGGTAGATACTTCCTTTCTTCCTGTTATGTCTTTCAAACAATTTCTCACTGTTCTCCTTAAAAACTTGCTCTTCATATTTTATAACATTTATTTATATTTATATCAACCTGCACTTTGTTGCCTTACTTCATGGTTTTATTTTAGCAGAGTGGCATGTATTAGAAAAATGGTCTGTGGAATGGGGATAAGCACTGGCTCAGTTTTACATAATCAGAAGCTGTGCCACAGACTTTGTCATAGACTTTGCCTAAAGGCAGCAAAAGGCATTGACAGGCCCCACAAGTCCACTTCCAAAATGCTCTCATCTCAGCTAAAATTATAAGCCGATGTCTGGCTTTGTCTCTGTTTTGGAACAGAAATAGGTACTAGTCCTGTAAAGCTCACAAAACTAGCTTCACTCATAGCTTTTTGGAGCTGACCCAGCTGACCTTGACTTTCACATAACTAGCAGTGGGTTCTTTTTCTGGCCTGCCTATAGAGAGCCACCTCTTGGTTCAAAACACGGTTTATATAAATATGTCTCAAGCCATTTTTGACCTGAGTAGTCTAAGAATTTTGCTTCCTTCTCTTACAGTTTAGTTCTTTTAGATATTTATACTCTGACATGAGTTACAAACTCCTAGTTACAAACATTCTCCCTTGAGTTTTGCTGTCCAAAATCACTCCATCACTCAGTAGCTCACATAAAATACTAGTTATCATTCAATTGCTTCATCTGTATCTATATTTATCTGTTATCTATCTATATATTAATAATAGATGAAAGGTAAGTAGGTAGGTAGATAGATAGACAGACAGACAGGTAGATAGAACAGCAGATTTTCTAGGTCCAGGAAATGTAGATAAATATTCTAAAGATGATTGTAGTCCACTGGTAAGATCCTAAAATTAAGACATTATTGCAGGTGTTGTATGTTCTACTTGCTAATAAGAAAGTAGGGGGAAGTTACAAAAACATATATCAAAGGAATTTTACCTAGTTTAAGAAATTTTAGGAGTGTCTTATAAACTTAGATATGAATATTATGAGTGAGAGAAAGACAAAGAGTTGAAGGGAAGTGGTTTTAAGAAAATAATAACATACAAATTTATTTGAGTTAGCAGACAGCTAGGTAGTTCACCAACCTGTAAATACTTCTGTATTCTGGGAAAGCTAATTACGTTTAAACATCTAACACATATATAGTATGAAATTATTTTATAATGTTCTTAAGAAAAAAATAGTTGAAGTTGATATGAGAATCATGTTTAAATGATCTTACTAATAATCATTACTCCTCTGTTTTCTTAATATATACTTAATTGCATGTATATTCTTATTTTGCATATCTTTTCTTGCAGACCATCAGGGGAAAATAACGTCTAATACAGAAACCATAGTTAACTAGTGAGAGAGCATGTTTGGATTTATTTTAATTACCAGCAGTTAGTCGTTTTTAAAGTTAACTCTTTATCTCAAAATTAAGTACCTAGGAGTCCAGAGCACTTAATGTAAATAAAGCAGATGAGAACATTAACATACTGGTAAAAAAACTAGAAAAATAAATGCTATTGACTGCATTGTTCATGTCACTAGCTTAAATCATGATTTTTAAGAATTTACTCATTTACACTTAAAGATGAACATGTAAGCATAATGTTGTAAAGATAAATTACAAAGTTTGAAAATTGCTACAGTCCTAACTCTAGAATGGAATGGCAGAAAATGCATTCAGTGAAGAGAAAATTAAACAAAAGAAACTTTTATTTCAAACATAGGCAAAATTCAAATGCACAAGTGTGAAGAAATAATCCTGAGTTATCAGAAACAAAATGAATAGAGAGGAAAAAGTTCTATCAAAACACATTTTCAAGTGATATTCCTTTTTTTTGTAAGAAATTCTACAAAATTGGCAATTAGCAACTCTTGTTTATTGTGCAACTGCAATTCTATTTTAGTCTTGTTTGGAAGAAAGCCCAACACTGGAATTGCATAGTTAAGAACCTCTAAAAGAAGAGCAAGATATTTTGATAACCCTGAAAAAGCATATGTTATGCTTCAGATGACAGAGTTAAACGGCTTTTTATTTAAAGGTTTTATGAAAACAAAAATAAATGTTCCACACAGTAACAGCCAAAGGGCAGATTGGGGATGTTGGCATCTAGAGAAAGAATAGAAAGAATTATGGAACACATTTATATGGCTTCCAATTGGCATGAAACGCTTTCTTAATTTTTCAATACAAACACAATGTTTACAAAAGACAATTAGAGCACATTTTAATGACTAACATGAGAATTAATACCTCTTAATTGCCTGACAGTATTTTATCTAAAGCACAGGCTTAGGCTGAATAATGGCTATTTATGCCTGCTTTTGTCTTCTAGGGTTGTTCTTCCAAAATTTTCCTGCCCTGAAATCTACAAGTGACAGAAAATAAGTTAATATCAATATGCTCATGTTTTTAATTTTTGCTTGAGGAAAAATGTTATGTAACTTTTATGTATTTCACTAGTTTATATGTATCACAGGCCATATTTATCCTCAACTCCATCTTATTCATATTGCTTTTAAAAGCTTTTATTTGAGACTATAGAACATTTACATGATATTTTCTAGTACTTTTAGTTATGTTTGGATTTAATCCGCCAATTATCTAGTAACTGGAATAAAAAAATGTATGTTTTGCTGATAACAGTACTACAAAAAATAGATTGTATTTTGCTTAAACATGACATCAATGAAAAAACAGTTTTAAAAGTGATTGCAGATGTAAATGCATACTAAAATTATTTTAGGGAGATATATTCAACTTTATTTCACATGTGGAAATACTCACTTACCAAGATTGATTATACATCTGAATAATCCTTTACTTGAACAATATTTATAACATTCTTCTTTCCCTCCTGCCCCAATTTTGCTTCAACTACTGCAGTTTATTTTTTACAAAGAAAAAATAGAATTTTAGTTTCTGATTAATAATAATTTATAGTGTTATTTGAAAATTTGAAAAATTCCAAATAATATTTAAGGGAAAAAACAAACGCTAAAAGACATCACTATCTATTACTATAAGCACTGATAATTTTGGTAGACTTTTTGCAGTTTAAAAAATAAATTTGAAAAAATTTTAAATGTATAGCTTCATGAATTTTTCCAAAATAATATCACCTTTGACACATCTTAATCAAGACACACAATATCAACATTCAAATCCTCTCCTTGAGCTCTTGCCAATTATTACTGCATCTGTGAATCACCAATATTGTGACTTCTAAATCTATACATTTCCCTGTTTTGAAATTTATATCAGTGAAATCATACTCATATTCTGTGCCTAGATTCTTCCAACATTACTTTTTTTCTGTAAGATTCATCCAGCTATTATGTGTAGTTGCAGTTTGTGATTTGATTTCATAAAGTGAATGTACTACAATCAGCAAACATTTAGGTTACTTTTAACACTTGTCCCTTATGAATTATGCTGCTACAAACATGCTTGTATCTGTCTGTTGGTAAACATGTATACATTTCTCTTGGTGAAATATTTACAGGAATCATAATTTAGATTTGTGTTCAGTGTTTTAAGATACTGTCAAATAATTTTCGAAACCAGTTCTCCCAATTTATATTCTCACCAACCATGTAAGAGGGTTTCAGCTGCTTCATACCTTTACCATGACTCAGTACTGTTTATTTTTCAATTTAGCCACTTTGGTAATGAGTAGTATCTACTTATGTTTTCAATCTCTCTATATTTTTATTCTGAGAACTAATTGGGTAACTATGTTTTTATAGGTAACATTTTCCAAAATGTCTACATTCCACACTGTCCTATAAATTGATTTCATCAAACCAAGTATCCTTACATGTGTAGGACTGTTTGGAAATTTAATACACAATTCCTTTTGTCTATAGTCTAATCTTAGACCAATATCACAGTGTTTTAATTACTGGAGCTTTATAGTAACTTGACATCCCATAGTTTAGCTACTATAGTGAAAACTGTTTCAACTATTTTTTCAGTCCTTTGTGTAACCATGAAATTTGAGTAAATTTCTTAATTGCTTTTTTTCAAAAGAACTTACTGGTTAGTTTATATTGAATCCTGGATATTTTTTATGAAAAAATGTGGAAGTGTTAAATGATATCTCCCTAGAGAGAGGATTCACCTCATCTTCTGGTAATCAGCATGAACACAGATCCCATCAAATAAATCAGGATCTGTACTTGATCAAGGAAGCTTTACAGACTAAATATGACTCAGTCATATTTTTGTTTGTCCTAGTCCTTGAATGTAGTCCTTGGAAGTCTCAACTTGGAGCCTAGTGTGATATTTATACCTCATTCTTAACTGGCTGTGAACTCAGATTGTAGGTTGCCTCAGTGCTACAAGAATGCTGGAAATTCTTCACTGACAGTTAAAACTCCTAATTGGAAAGCGAGGGCAGACTGTGGAACTGACATTTGTGTACCTCCTTTCTCTCTGGAATTTTGTTCTCTAATGTCTTGACTGCTTCTGTAACCCTACTAACCAATTTTTGTGTACCCAAGTCTGTGAGGTTTTTCAAAGCATTTCTTTCACTTATAATAATTCCCCTCTGCCAGGCATCTTAGACTTTTACCCTCAGCCAATCATTAGCAAATACTTAGATAGAAAATGCAGGTGCATAAAGT
The DNA here is from genome assembly GCF_000696425.1 of Galeopterus variegatus. NCBI lineage: Eukaryota > Metazoa > Chordata > Mammalia > Dermoptera > Cynocephalidae > Galeopterus > Galeopterus variegatus. The sequence continues at coordinate 72,205 of NW_007732645.1, forward strand.
TGAGCTTGAAAAATATAAATAAGCCAACTTCCTCACAACTTCCTCAATAGTATAAGTTGAGTCAACTTGCCTCAAGTCCCGGCTGCACAGTAGATGTCATATATCTTGCAACAGATGATTTTGTTGTTGTTGTTTGTTTTGTTTAATCTACTTTTTGAGCTTTTGTTGAGATCATTTTTTGGCTACAGGCTACTTGATGATAGTAGAAATCTAAAATGTCTCATTAAAACCAAAACAAAACAAAACATCCACAAAAAAGAAACAAAAAACAATATATAGTGCTATGGGTTGAATTGTGTTCCCCAAGTATTCATACATTAATCTCCATTGTGACAGTGTTAAGAGGGTGGGAAATCCTATTATGGTAATTGAAAGGTGGAACATTTAAGAAGTGATTCAATTTTGAGTACTGTATCTGTATGAAAGGATTCATTCATTCATAGAATAATGGACTTGGTTTTGAAGGCTTTATAAGGAGAGCAAATGAGCAAGTTTGTGCTCTCTTTTGTTCAAGCCATTTGCCATGTGATACCCTGCATTGCTGTGAACAGTCACCCACCAACGAGGCCCTTACTAGATGTATTCCTTAGACTTTGGACTTCCTGGCCTCTGACACTGTAAGGAATAAATTTTATTTCTTTATAAATTATCCAATTTCAGGCATTTTGTTATAAGTGCCAGAAACTGACTAAAGCATACAGTTTACAAAATTTGGAAGACAACATAATAGATGGCATATGATCTCTATTGCAGATTCCACCTATACAAGTTCAGTTTATTTGCTCCTGAAGGCCTTAGAATTTTCCTTATTCTCAAAATCTTTTTTTAAAGTGCAATATATGTCTTTGATGCCCTCCCCACCACCAGATTATAATGAGTCCTTAAACTGGTTTTCTGATTTTATTTTTTAAGTTCATGAAAACTTTGTTTAATTTTTCTGATATTTCTACTGCTTTATTTGTAATTATTTTTTCCTCTGCAGTTTCTGGTTATCCAAAGATTTATGTCTGCTCTGAATTACCCATAGCTATTATTGTCTCTTTAACCATATTTATCTTATCTGAATTTTTAAAGTATATTTCTCATTTAATCTATAGGTTATCTCAATTTTTTATAGTATTTTTCTGAAAGGGAAATTTTATTATTAATTTTGTCTAATCAGTGTAATTTTATGAAATTTTATTATTGATTTTATGTTTCTTTTTCACTTGGTTCGCAAGTTTGTTATTTTGCAGTACATGCGTAATTTCAAAATGAATTATTTCAACATGTTCTTCTAATTCCTAGAATAAATATATATCCTGTAATTTTCTCTATATGTTCATGTCCCTGATTTTTATTACACCTAATTTTCCCTTGGGCTTATTTTTGAGGTTTATTTTCTACTTATCATTCTTATACTGAAGAATGTATTCACACTTGCATTCTCTCAGATCCTCTTTACTGTCCATCTTAGTGCAGGAAAAAAAAATCTCTCAACATTTTAAACTGGAGCAAATAAATGTAATTCATGAATTCTTTTCTAACTAGTGTAAAAGCATTAGTATATGTATGTGTATATTTATGTACACACATTCTGAACATGATGAGATTCATCAAAAGCTGAATAATTTAAAAATCAACAATAATTAATGAATTATTGTAATATATTGAAACATAAAAATATTGTAACTGGTCAAATTGTGTATTTTTATTTATTTTAACAATATGCATAGTTCAATATATTTATGTTAGTGCTATGATTATGTTAGCTATAAATTTCAGCATTGTTTTATTAAACACTTTCAAAATATGAAATTAAGACAAATTAACTCCAAGTATTACTTAACCAGGAGTCTCTTTATATTAGATTGATATGTATATGCCTTGAATAATTAGAATTTCAAATTAATATGAATTTATAGTATTTTTATTTGTCATCACAAGGTTTAAATTATGCTGAGATAATGTTTTTAAATTATCTAGGTAAAATTCAGCACATAAAATGATACAGTAAAATTGCATCTCTTTATTGTTAGATAAGATCCCAGACTTTATAGGTTAAATATATGATTGAAAGAAATAGGAATAGACAGCATGTGATTTTTCTATTAGCATGCTAATATTATTTTAATCTTAAAAACAAGGCTTAGTGTAGAAAAAAATTATTGGGCTAGAGAAACTAATAGACATTGAAAGATAAATGATTTAAAAATGTGGGGAAGGTCTCGGAACAATAAACTCTGTTAACAACTTACTCATACCTCAAATTGCAACTTCACTTCCTATCAATACAAGAAAATGCAGTCTAATTCTTCAGGTTTAGTTCATCTCCTTTTATTCCTTTCTATTTGAACTCCAGACAATGGAGATGTTTCATTCATAAATTCAACCTGTAAGATTCCTTGGAGGTTCAAAAAACTTCCATTGTTTATTGTTTAAAAAAATCACTAATTATTTTATTAATTTAGTATTGAGGATACAAACTAGCAGTGATTCTCAGAGGTAGTACAATCTTTAGGGATAAATCTAGAAACTACTAGTTTAAGTTAACAGAAATCAAGAAAGAGAGATAGGGGAAAACAGGGAAGCAAATAAGAAAGGGAAGAAGGAAGAATAGAAAAGAAATAGAAGTTGGGCAGTAAGGAAATACAGAACAAAGAAGGAAGAGAGAAAAGAGAAATTGTAATACAGATAAATCTCAAATAAAAAATATACTAGTGCTGTTATTCAAACGGACTCAGCAAGGAAGAGACCGATACTCGGAGGGTTGGAGAGTCAGCTATTTTATTACGCCCAGACCAGCTAACGCTCCAATATCTGGAATCTGAACTCAGGTTTTACAAAGCTTTTATAGGCAGACTCTTCCAGGTTTTGAGCTTCAGTTTCTCAGCCCACATATGTCTGAGGCAACTGAAAGTTTTGGTTTCTCAGAATTCATGTGGTCTAAGAATTGCGAGGTCTAAGCAGATAAGCAAACTTGGTTACAGAAGTGAAAAAAAATGCAAGCAGTTCATTAGCAGCCAGACTGTTGCAATACACAAATATTATTTCAAAGTTAAAACAAGCTTATGAAAAAATTATTTTTGAATTTTCTCAACAGTATCATAAGACATTTAAGTCATAATCTTGGCCCTTTATGAAGAATAAAAAGAAAAAAAGAAAATATTTGTGCATATCTTTATTCAAGTTTTATAAAACATTTTTAAAATTTCAACTTTTATTGTCAGTGAAGACTAGGAAAATATATAGTTATGCACAAAGTGATGTATTGATTAATAGTATGAGTGAAATAAATGAAAAGCTATTTAATCAACCTTTTAATGAACTTTAAAAAACACTATTAGCATTTTTTGTTTTAATTTTATGAAATTTGAATGTAAATTACTCTTTGTCATTTACCTAATGGTGTATTATCATGCTGAAATGTTTTCTATTAAAAGTTATTCTTCCTGATGAGTTCAAACACAATTTAAATGTTGAAGCTATATTCTACATTTTCTTCCAAGTCTCTTAGAGCAGGTTTACTTAATTTTTACAAGCCTAATCATTGGAAATCTGTATAGTTAGACTAATTTCTCTGTATAGAATGAGAAATAAGATGAAATTATCGATAGTTACAATGCATATTACTAAAGTAGTTTTGAAATATGTTGAAATTATTCAGAAAAATGTAGATTTAGTACTTACATCATAAACCAAATTTAAAAGGTAAGTGAAAATATTATTTTAATGTACATATTTGCAAACAAATGAGTTTGACTTAGCCTAAGAATACTATCTACAAACTACTAAGATACGTATCGGGCAATGAAAGATTTAGACCTGAAATATTTTTCTGCCTCATTTCTAAACATATAGAGTAATTTAAAAATACTCTCCTGATTAAAACCAGTGTATAGGAATAGAGCTAACATAAAACTTATCATTGATCCATCACATTTATTATTTTCTATTCTATTAGTCAGCTACTAGTGCATGACACTTGTTGGTTGTCAAAATTTTGGTCAAAATCTTTTCTCTGAAAACAACCACCTTATTATTATTATTATTATTATTATTTATTTATTTATTCTTTTATTGAAACATAATTGATTATACATATCTGTAGTGTACACAGTTGACTATCTGTATATGTGTTCAATATGTGATGATCAAATGATTATTGGTATGTTCAACATTACAGAATGCAATTAGTCTTGCATCCATTATCCTGTGTCTCCCTAACTCTCCTTCCCCTCCCCCTTTCCCGCCTCTAATCAAAGTAGGCAAATTCCTTGTCCGCCACTTATATTAATCCTTTTTTTAATTTTACAGCTAAAAATGTGCTTGCTTGTAAGGAATATCTAAATGTTATGTAAAGGGTTAACAGCTAAATGCATTTCTGAGCTCTGTGATTCTGCAGGTTTGTCAGCTTGTCAGCTCTTCCTATGTGTAATGTCTTGCTCTCTAGCTTGAGCTGCAGAAAGCCCCTTAACCACATGCCCCATCCCTGTAACCCAGTTTAGCCCACTTGGTGTAGACCCCAATTTGGGGAACTCTGCCTGGAAACAGACAGAACCAATAGAAGAGCTTGCTTGCTTGCTCAAGAAAGGTATATAACCTCAACTCTCCTGCTTTCCGGGCCCAAGTTGTTGGAACCTGAGTTTGCCTGGGACTGCTAGCACACTAAATCATCTGACTTCGTTTCTCCGAGTGTCTGCATTTTCCTTGGCAACTTCTTTCGTAACATAATAACCATAGTTCTGTCTGTTCTCTCCTTCTATAAGTTTGACATATTATTGTGTTTGGTTTTTTTTCTCTTTCTTTCCTTTTTTCTTTCCTTCTTTATTTCCTCCTTTCTTTCTTCCTTTCTTTTTTAGCTGTCACTTATGAATGAGGACATGCAGTATTTCTCTCCCCGTGCCTGGCTTGTTTAACTTGACATAATTTTCTACAAGCTCACCCATGTTCCTGGGAATAGCAGAATTTCATTCTTTTTTATGGCTGAATCATATTCCATTAGGTATATATACCACAGTGTCCTATCCAGTCATCCATCCATGAACATTTAGATTGGTTCCATATTTTGGCTATCATAAATACAGCTGCAATAAACATGGGAGTACAGGTATCCCTTTGACATAATTATCCATTGCTTTGGGTATATACCTAGTAGTGAGACTGCTGGCTTGCATGGTAATTCTACCTGTAGTTCCAGAAACCTCCATACCATTTTCCATAATGGCTGCATCAATTTACAGTCCCAATGACAGTGTAGAAAGGTTCCACTTTCTCTTCATTAGTTATTGTGTTATTAGTCCACCTGTTAGCAGTAGTCTGTCTTTTTTATAATAGCTTGTCTAAATGGGGTGAGATAATATCTCAATGTGGTTTTGATTTGCATTTCCCTGATGGTAACTACTGTTGAACATTTTATATGTACTTGTTCGCTATTTGTATATCTTCCTTTGAGAAATGTCTGCTCAGCTCCTTTGCGCATTTTTTAGGTAACTTTCTTTTTCTTTTTCTTTTTTTTTTTTTTTTTTTGCAGCTGGCCAGTTTGGTAGTACACTGGTTAGGGAATCTGAACTCATCCCACGACTTTGGTGTTATGAGGCTGTGCCCTACCCAACTGAGCTAACCAGCTAGCCAATCATTGCCCATTTTTAAATTATAATAATAATTATTATTATTATTAATTTACTGTTACGTTATTTTAGTTCGTTGCATATTCTGGATATTAATTTATTGTTGGATGCATAGTTTGCGAATATTTACTCCCATTTGTAGGTTGTCTTTTCACTCTGTTGATTGTTTCCTTTGCTGTGCAGAAGCTTTTTAATTCAACATAATCCCATTTGTTTATTTTTTCTTTTGTTGCCTGTGCTTTTGGGGTCTTACTCACAAAGTCTTTGCCTGATCCTACTTCCTGAAGTGTTTCTCCTGTTTTCTTCTAGGAGCTTATAATTTACTATAAACTTATATGTGTGTTCTTAGATTTAAATCTAATCCATTTTGAGTTAATTTTGGTATATGGTGAGAGGTATGGGTCTAGTTTCATTCTTCGACACATGTATATCCAGTTTTCCCCGTACTATTTACTGAAGAGGCTGTACTTTCCCCAATGTATGCTGGCGGTGTCTTTGTCAAATATGAATTGGGTGTAAGTACGTTGGTTAATTTCTGTGTCCTTTATTCTATTCCAGTGGTCCCATGTGTCTGTTTCTATGTCAGCCATACTGTTTTGGTTACTATAGCTAAGTAGTGTAATTTGAAATCAGGTAGTGTAATGTCTCTGGCTTTATTTTTTTGGCTCAAGATTGCTTTGGAAATTCTGGGTATTTTGTTGTTCCCTATTATTTTAGTTGATTTTTGTTTTTCTGTTTCTATGAAGAATGTCATTGGTATTTTGATGAGGATTGCATATGAATCTGTAGATCACTTTGGGTAGTATGGGCATTTTCGCAACATTAATTCCTCCAATCTGGGAACTTGGAGTGTCCTTCCATATTTTGGTGTCCTCTTTAATTTCTTTCAGCAGTGACTTGTAGTTCTCATTGTAGAGATTTTCTCCTCCTTGATTAAATTTATTCCTAGGTATTTTACTCTTTGGGTAGCTATTTTAAGTGTGCTTGCTTTCTTGATTTTTTTTTCTGCTTGTTCATGGTTGGAGTATAAAAATGCAACTGATTTGTGTATTGATTTTGTATGCTGAAACTTTACTGAATTTGTTTATCAGCTCTAGGAGTTTTTTGGCAGAGATTATAGGTTTTTCCATATATACAACCACGTCATCTGTGATCAGCAAAAAATTGACTTTGTCTTTTTCTATTTGGATGCTGCTTATTTCTTTCTCTTTCCTGATTGCTCTGGGTAGAACTTCCAATACTTTGTTAAATAGGAGTGGCGAGAGTGGACATCTTTGTCTTGTTCCTGCTCTTAAAGAAAAAGCTTTCAGCTTTTTCCCACTTGAGGCGATGTTGGCAGAGGGTTTGTCATATACAGTTTTTATTGAGTTGAGATACTCCCTTCTATATCTAATTTGTTGAGAGTGTTTACCATGAAGTGATGCTGAATTTTGTCAAATGTTTTATCTGCATATACTGAAATAATCATACAATTTTTGCCCTTGATTTTGTTGATGTGGAGTATCACATTTATTAATTTGCATATTTTGCACCATCCTCTCATTCCTGGGATGAATCCCACTTGATCATGGTGTGTAATCTCTTTGACGTGCTCTTATATTCTGTTTGCTAATATTTCATTGTAAAGAAGAACCATTTCTTCAACTCATGATTCTGTGGCTTGTCAATTAGGCTGGACTCAACTGAGAAGTTCTTCAGGTATTCTGGACTGGGCTCAATTATGTGCTAGTGTACAGCTGCCCATCAGCAACACAGTCATCTACCAAAAGGGCATCAATTGATAAAACAGGCTGGATCACATGACTGTAGAAAGGTCACAAATACAGCAAGATACAACCCATGGCCAACCTCAGAATCATAATTATATAAGGGTGCTACCAAAGGGCATAAATTTAGGAAGGGGAATGACTTATGGCTACATTTACATTCTACCACGCATGTGTTCCTATCTCATTTGACAGTCCTCTTGTGTATCCACTTCCTTCAATTCGAACAAAAGTCTGCTCCTCTTGAAGGACATCTAAGGTCCTTCTCAATACTTGACTTCTCAATACTTGACTCAGGTTCTAAACAATCAACAACTGTTTTAGTCTTAGAGCACACTTACCCCCTCTGCTAAATAGGAGTCATGTCTAATGCTAAATATGAAGGGACAAAAAATTTATCATATTTGTTATAGAGTAATTCCAACAGATAGGAGTTATAGGAAAGTTTTCATGGACAACTGTGTACCTTTCTTCCAACTTAAGGTATAAAATATTATAAGTAAAATTAAAGCCCTTTGTTTCTTTGAACACATTTCTCCCTCACTCTCTCATGAAGAGATATCATTACACTGACCTTGAGATTTATTTTTCCTGTCCATGTCTTTACATATGTATAGGATATATTTGTCCTAACTTTATATATCTATCTGCAGAAAAATTTTCTGTCAATATTGAATATATGAATTGCTAAATAATCTTTATATACTATACTCCTATACAATTATTCTCTCCTTTTTTTACTAAATAATACTATTAGGTTTATCCTTGATGATAATGTAATGCTAGTGTATTAATTAAGTAATTAATTTTAATGCACTAAAATTATTAATTTTACTTAATTTTTGAATAGACTGTATTTCATCTATTTCCTTGTGGATGGATATTATCATGCAAAAGAGTGATCATGCACTGTGTATGTCCTCAATTTTAAAACAAATGAATAGTTTAAACTAGTTGAATTAATTAGAATTAGATAATTTATGTGATTGTTAATGTATTAATCATTACATTTTAATTTTATTTTTTAATTTTTTTCACTGTACATGTTTATGGGGTACGATTTGTTGTTTCAATACATGCATACATTGTATAGTGATCTAATCAAAATTAATTAGCATATATATTACCTAAACATTTATAATTTCTTTGTAGTTATAACTTTCAAGATCCTCTTTTCCAGTTATCTAGAACTATGCAATACAATATTATTAGCTATTGTCATTCTGGTCATTATATTTTTGGAAAAAAAACAATATCCTAAATAAACACAGACTGAGATCATGAGTGTATATCTAGAAACTCATTGAAAAACCCAAAGTTATGTAGATATTCTCCAATGTTTTCTCTAGATTTTTATTGTTTTATTACATCTTATATTTAGGCCTATGATACACTCTAAATTATTTTGCATAAGATGTAAGAAAAGGTATAAATTAATCTTTTTTCATGTAGATAGCCAGTCCTTTCACCACCATTACTTGAAAAGGCTAAAGTTTCTCCATTAAATTGCTTTTGCATCTTTGTTATAAATCAGGTCATTCTATTTGTGTGGATTATTTTGGGCTCTCTATTCGACTACTTTGATGTATGTATCTACCCCATCACTAACAGTACATTGTCTTAATTACTATATTTGTCATAATTTCTGTTTAGACTACTTAATTACTAAATCTTCAAATTGGGTAATATGAGTTCTGTAACTTTGTTATTTTCCGTAGTTTTATGAGCTATTACATTATAGCTCCCTTTGTATTCTTAATAAATTTTGGATTACCTTGTTGAGATTTTAAATTTAATTTAATCTATAATTCAGATTATGAGTAATTAACATAAAAATACTGTCTTCCAAACCTTGAACCTAGTATTTCTCTCTCTTTATTAGATCACCTTTGATTCTCTTCATTGGTGTTTTTTAGTTTTTAGCAAATGTCTACTGCACAAATTTTGTTACATTTTGACTAAAATATTTCATTTTCTTTTGGGAATATTGTTTAAAAAAAAAAAAAACTTACAGTACCAGTGCTCAGTGCTATTATTTTAAAATTAACATTTTTTATATAGATTTCTTATGCCACAACATTTTTAAAATCACTTGTGAATTCTAGAAAATTTATATACATTCTTTGGGATTTTATACATAAAATCATGTTATCTGCAAATAAAGGCAGTTTTATTTATTTATTTACATTATTTATCTTGTCTTAATGCACTATCAAGGACTTCTATTATAATTTTGAAAAGAAATACCCTTACTTTTTTCAGAAACTTGGCGGGTTAATTATTCTGCTAGTGCTGCTATAACAAAAGAGCACAGACTGAAAGGTTTAAACAATCAAAATTTATTTTCTCACAGTTCTGGAAGCTGGAATTTCAAGTTCTAGGTAGTGGTAGGTTTGGTTTCTTTTGAGACCTGTCTACTTGGCTTGCAGACAGCTATCTTCTCACTGTGTCCTCACCTGGCCTTTTCTCTGTTAATGGGCATCTCTGGTGCCTCTTCCTTATCTTACAAGGGTCCTGTCCTTATGACTTCATTTAACCTTAATTACCTCTTTAAAGACCAGTTTTCAAATACAGTCACACTGGTAGTTAGGGTTGCAACATATGAAGTCTCGGGGGAGACAATTCATTCCTTAACAGTGAGAAATTATTCAGTATCTCACTATCAAGGAAGATGTGAGTTGTAGATTTTTTGTAGATATCTTTGATCAGGTTAGAGCAGGGAACTCACGCTTCTATTTTGCTGAGAGATTTTTTTCCTGGATGGATTCTGAATTTGAATGAGTGTTTTTTTCCTGCATCTATTGAGATGATCACACAATTTATTTTTCTGTTTAGCCTCCTAATGTGGTGAATCACATGCATTGATTTTTGAATACTGAACAACCTTTATATTCCTGGGAGGAACTCCATTTGATCATAACATGTCATTTTGTGTATTGCTGGGTTAAATATGGTAACATATTGTTGAGAATATTTAACTCTATGTTTATGAGGGGTAAAGGTCTGTAAATTCCCCTTTTTTTTTTCAGTATTTTTATCTGGTTTTCGTGCGTGGTAGGCATCCTCTAATATTCCCCCAGTGATTCCCACACACTGGTATTCATTACCTAGTGCAATCCCCGCCCCTTGAATAACTTGCTACTAACTAATACAATAGAACAACATTGAGGAATGTCATAGGCCATCCATCATACTAACAAACTCTCTTTGTTGCTAATTCTGATCAAGCAAACTCTCAGGTTTGAGACTCCCATTTGACAAGAAACTGAGGGTGGCCTGTGGCAATTCTAATGAAAATTTCATTGCAACTTTTACAATTTGACAATACAGTGGAAAGGGAAATTACGTAGAAACAGTTAATAAAATGCTGTAAAATGAGACTTAAGAATTATGACAACCAAATTTTGGAAACTATTAAAGTAATACAAAGTTCATGACATACATAAATTAAACATGAACAAATTAGCATTTTAAATCACTGGTGCTTTATATTTAATAAATATATTCCCTAAACAATTTTAAAAAGTTCAATTAATTTCAGTTTATATACAAAAGTAACTTAGCTAAAGATCAGATGAAAACTCCAAACAAACAAACAAAAAGAAACATAAAAAGAAGAATATTGCTTTGGAAAAGTTTTGCTTGATATAAAAACACATAATAATGATCAGATTACAAACTCCCATTGGAAAATAGATTCTCATAAAAGAAAAAAATCTACCTGCCAAATTTTCAATAGTATTTACTAAGTAGATTTAAAAACAAAACTTAATATCCATAGCCAACAAATCAGTTATAGAAGGATAACAAAATAGTATATATGCAAAACAAATGAAAAGGTAATTTATAGCCAAAATAGAAAAATGGAATATAAAGATAAATAAAGAGATGAAATGTGATGAAAAATAGAGATATTAAAATCAATGCATTTCTTTTAATGTTTGACTATTTTTACAAAATATTAAAAATACATTGTTAAATATCAGTAACATTTATTTTGGGGAAAAAGCACACTTACAGGCTTAGTGAGATTTATAATTGCTAATACCCTCCTGAACAGGAATTTTGCAATACCTATTTATTTGTGACCTGCACATAAACTTTAGTAAAGCAATCTCACTATTTAAATGCATCTTATGTAAATACATATATAAATATCCCTCTATATTCATGTAAATGTATAGACATTCTCTAAATGAACAATTAATATCTTAATTTATAGTAATAATACATTCTCATAGCCTAACTGATTTAATTAATTGTGTTTCCACATATTTTTTGGCATTTTGTTTTCTACAATTTATTTTATCTTATTTTACTATTATTATTATTATTATTATTATTATTATTATTATTATTATTATTTTATTGAATACCGTGCAACTAAAGAGTGTCAGTTGGAAAATCATGTTTGTGCATATACATAATAGGAAACACTGTGGAAGCATACAGTGAATATGACTGAGTGCTTATTTTGGGAGTCTATGTTTTCTCTGGGAATTTCACTTTATATTATAAATTCGTACACATTTTAAAATTTTTAAATTTTCTATATTTTATTTAGGCTAATTGTGTTTTCTATTTTATATTAATGATAAGAGAGACAAAATTTTTGTTGCAATGTTTAGTGACTATAAAAATGTGGCCAATATATTGCCATCAGAAGTTAATGAATGATTATAGAAATAATGCATATGAATAAAAACAATGACTTTATCATATACATCTCCAACTTCCATGGGTAAATAAAGCAGATGCAGTCACTACCAACATTAGAAGTATTTCTGAAACAGCAACTTATTCTGATTCCATTTGTATTTAAAGGATCTCTTTCCTCCTTCTTTCTACTCAATTGCTTCTGGGCCCAGTTGAATTCCCAGCATCTCTTTGCAAATGTGCCTTCATTAATCCCACATCTTTTTATCTAGGATTACCAAGTGTTCCTTGAGGAGCCGTTGCTAATACATTTGCTCATAGTGCCAGCACCTCTTTCACATATTATCAATGTTTACCTAATATTTGCTTAAAACAATTTTTATTTTCTGGTGACTTAATCAGTTCTTTCCTGTAGGCTATACTTCAGATCACCTGACTAAGCATTAAAAATACAATAAGTTTGGTAAAAGTACAAGAATTATTGAAGAAACATTAACAAATTTCAGATTTAGAAATTTATATAAAGCATTACAGTCATGTCTATCTTTTAACAATTACTAATCAGTACATAAGCCAAAAAAAATAGTCAGATTCTATGAGACCAAGTTACAGACATATGAATAAATATGCAATAATATTATATTATTATTATCTGTAGAAGTAGAAGATGATGAAAATTTATATGATTATTTTCATCATAGAAACATTTTCCTTCATTCCGCTCATTGACTAGGACAAAGAGATATTATTAAATAATTTTTTTATAAACTAGTAGCTTAAGAATTTATTTGTATGGGTTTAATTTCTAGTTCATTTGTTTATTTCTGAAATACCCACCTCTTCTCTCTCCTCATTCTTTTCTCTCTTACATTTATCTTTTAAGTCCTTTTATACCAAGTTTAAATGAAGAAAAGGAGACTCAAGCAGTTAATGCCTTGTCCAATATCATAGACTTTGATAAGTAAATTCAAGCATGGCTAACTATAAAACTAACCATTTACCTGATGAACTAGGAAAGCCTGATTCTGGTCAATATTCATCTACTTACCAGGGAAATAGTAAGGTGATCTTTTTCCTGAAGTGTGCAACTATCATAAAAAATTTTCTAATAGTATTTGCTTAAAATACTTAAAATATAGCCATGTATACACAAAACCGCCACACATGCATATATTTGACACATTTTTCGTTCTCATATTTAAGAAAGATCTTGTCACATATTGTTTAATGTGTTAGAACCACTGCTGTTAAGTCACTTGCACATCACTCTTAAAAGCTGCAGTGTTTGGAGTATCTAAGGTACTTGCTTTTAATGCTTTATAAATCATTACATGTACTCATTAAGTAATTCAATGTGCTTTTTCTCTTTTATCTATAAAACTCATTTACAAATCCACTTTATATATTAGAAAAAGGTGTCATAAATATTACATCCCTTGATCCTTACAACACAGTTGAGAGGTAGTCAGAGCAGAAAATATTTTCTAGGAAAGAAATTAAGTTTCAGAGCTCTTAAGTTTCCATTTTTAATACCTGGTGGTTCTGGCACTAAAATAGCATCAATAAACACTCTATCAGCTTTCTTACCATTTGTATGTTTCTCCTGAATCTGTTACAGATATTAGCCAATCAGGTACTGAGAACTTGAACAACTACCCAAGACAAAGGAGAAAAACATGTAAACCTCTACCACTCCCATACTATGATGCAATTGTTTGTTTTAAAGTCTCATTGATTTCTCTTTCTGTGCCTGACTTGTTTCATTTAATATAATTCTCTCTAGGTCCATCCATGTCGTTGCAAATGGCAAATATCACATATTCTCATTTATTTGTGGAAGCTAAAAATAAATAAATAAATACACAAAAAAACGGGAGGTGGGGGGAGAAGACACAACAATTACAATTCCTTGCTGTTGATAGGACAAGCGAACAGAAAGGACATTGTTGGGAGGGAGCGGGGAGACAAAGGAGGGAGGGAGGTTTTGGTAATTGGCCACAATAGTCAACTACATTGTATGTTGACAAAATAAAATAAAATTTGGAAGGAAAAAAAATAAAGTCTCATTGATTTATAATTTTGTTTATCTTCTAAAATGATCTGGGTGTAATCTTGTAGATATAAATTTTAAACTTTTTGCACAACCTATGGCCTTATTTTTTTAATTTTGATAATTTACACTGTTGCTTTATGTAGTACAATATTTTTCTAAAAATAAATAAAATATGCAATAATTATATGAAGGGCCGAGAAGATGAAAGTATGTAAACTCATCCCCTCAGAGTAATTCTCTTTTTAGTCAGACAGGAAAGATTTCCTTTCCATTCCACCAGTATTTTTAACCATTAGATACAGTGTGGATAAGAGTCATTACCCTAATACCTATTTCCCTAAAAATCAAATGCATAAGCAAACCTCGAAGGTCCATTCTTTTAAATATAGAAATAATAATAATAAAACAAAAATTGAATGTTTCTAGGATGTTTAATATACTAGAAGAAAAGTGATATACCTGTCTAGTTAACTCAATCTACTCTATATATCTAGTTACCATTTTCAAACTATTTCTAAGTTTATGTTTTGCACCTGCATGCAAATCACACTGTTATTCACCTGAACAGCTTCTTTTGGATGGCTTCCCAGATTGCAGCCATTTATACATGATATTGCCTTTTTGGCAGGAGAAGTTCTAAATGAAGTAAATAGTCTTGATTGGTCTGTATGCAAAACCCACAAATGTGCAGTTAGGAAAGGAAGCCTGTACTGTAATTGTCCAAAAAGAATGTTTGACAGTTGTGGAGTGAATTATTTTTATTGGATCTTTCTATACTAAGAAGAAGACAAGATTGCAGTTTTCATTTGATAAATAGAATAAATCCAGCCCTTGTAATTTCCGCTTTACTTGACAATCTTTGTTGCCAGAGTATGTTGAGAGTGATACTCCAAATTGATTTGTATTACTGGCACTGAACCTCACCTTGCTTTAGGAGCTACACAAGCTCTTACTGAGAGTTTGGTGTTTATACATTTACAAATATGCTGCATCTTCTACTTATCTAGGATAACTGAGACAGACTGTGTCAGGCTACTAATGAAGAATATTCACATATATTTCTCATTGTAATTAACAGCAAAGACTTCAAACTGCATGCATCCAAATCTTGCTCAAAAGGTACAGTCGTGTGTTCAAAAGAAACTTGATTGATCTCTACAGGGCTGAGGAACAGCTGCCCTCAAAAAAATTGCATGACTAATAGGGTATGTATGAGGAACAAATGAGGCAATAAATAGAAAGAATAAGTGATCCAAAATGTTTGTTTCTATTGGTGATGGTAGTAGTAATATGTTAATATTAGATATATTTTATAGTCACATAAATCTTTTGAAGTTAACATTATAATCACTTTATAACGATCCTTATTTTATTTATAGTCAAAGAAAATGAAGTTCAGGGACATTTTGTGACCCCTTATGAGTCAAGTACAAGAAGCAGGCCCAAAAGGACAAAGTCTCTTTTTTTTTTTTTTTTCATATGCAATCAAATATAAGAATAAACAGTCAACATTTTAGCACTTGCTTATTTAAAAAAAAAAAATTTCTTCACTAGTCTCACCATACCTGGGTTTTCCAACTGTGAGTATTAGTTGTCAATCTTCAGCCCTATGATAGGATTGAATTTTTTACTGATCCTATATTTTGTACTTTATGTTGTACAGGCTTTATGCCATATATTGGAATATAATCAACCTTAAATGTAAGGTTATTTAATTACTTTTCCCACAAAATTATAATGAAAAATTATTTTAATAACTAATAAAATTTATTGTAATTATTTGACCTTAGAGTAGTGGATAAAGGTAAGAAATAATGAATAAAGTTAAACATATCGGGACATTGATTGTACTAAACAATCTCTAATGCCTCAGAGGAAGAGAAACTATTCTCACATTCTGTGATTTGTCAGGAGAGTGTCAATATTAAAGTCAGACAAATGTGAGTCCAAACCAGCAGTTGCTGGTTGTATAATACAGGCCTCCATTGCAGTATTGGTAAAAAAGAAATAACAGCATTACTGAGTCACTCAGATGATTACATGAAATAACACATGTAAATTATTGAAAGAATGTCTGTTATAGATAATTTAGTAATTTTAATATCTTGTTTAGTAATCCCTAAAGGAATTTGCCAAAGGTGATAGAAAATAGAATTAAAATAAATTATTTTTTAGATGGTAAAGACTTTGAGAAAAGGTAAAAGAATTTCAATGAGAACAGGTATTTTTTTTTCCCTTTTCCGTAAACCTACAGTATCTTTAATCCTATAGTATCTGATTGAATTATCAAAAATTTGATTCTAAAACTGTAATATCTGATCAAATAAGCACAGTCTCTTTTATGCATTTTAGGGTTTTTTAAGTCTTTTAGTTTTATTTTAGTGGAGAGACAGACTTTAGTGAAATATACAGTTGCAACATGTCCTGTGCAATGATGAAGAGGTACTCTGAATTAGGTGATGTCCAAAAGGGGGAAATATACTCATATAACAGAGAAGTCAAAGACTGAATCCTTCAGAAAGGAATGCTTTTATGATACGTGATGGATGGGAAAGACTAAACCAAATGAAGTGGAGAATATACAGTAATTCAGTTATAGGTAAAAAACATTCTAATAAGAGCATAATGATAAATGCAATAGAATGGAAAAAAGGCCAATATAAATAGAATGGAAAAATCAATGTGGGAGAAGAAAGAGAGAGAGAAGGAAGCTAGTTTCTATATCTTCCAGGATGTTGTAAGTAACTTTTAGAAGGGAGTAAGGTGCTCAGATGTGCATGCTAGGAAGTATTCTGTGATTCTGAGAACTGATTAGGCTGGGGAAGACGCAACAAGAAGGAACGGTAGTATATCTTTTAGAAGTTCAGAGATTATTTTAGAAAAAGAAATACTGGTTTCTTAATCAGAGTTTTATGGTTGACAACATTATTGTTGATAAATATTTAATGTTAATTCCTGTGGGAAGATTACACTTTCTTGTACAACCAGACTTAACGCTGTAACAAATTTTGACCAGTTAATTATGTGCAAAAAATGTCACTTTAGTAGCTGAAGCTACAAAAGTAGGAGGGTTTTCTTTTCCCACTGCCAGAAGGCCTGCAAGGTTCCATAAACGTGGGTCCTTGAATTAAGATTACATAGAGAAAGGTTGAGGCCAACCTGAAATTGCCATATAGTACAGGAAAGAGTTAATATTCATAAGCCACTGAGATTTTGCAATCATTGTTGCTGGCATATATTATGCTGTCTGTCAAACTGGAGACATTGCATGTGTAGATAAGTGATTCAATATGAAGGATATTTCTCATGAAAGCTTGATTAACAACATGATGGACTAGATAATAATAGGTGTGTGTCAGAGAGAGGTGGGAAGTTAAATTCCATCTGGTTTCACAGTTGGGTTAAACTATGGATGGAGATGACTGAGCTTAGTTAGAGAATAGTGGAAGATATAAATTGTTGATCAGTTTAATTCTAGAACTTTATTCCTTGAGACTACTAGTGGTTATCTTTATTATCCTCTTCCATCATTAGAATATATCCAGATGAGAAATCCTTAAGCATAGAAGATCTTCTCAAGTCAGAGAGATTTTTAGATTTGGTAGGGAATATGCATGGGTATAATGATTGAAACCAACCATGACTATGTAGATATTATCTTGGTTAAGACTGTCTCTTTCCAGACCCCACAATGACAATAGAGTTAATGCTAAGGGCTTCACAATTCTGATATATTACGCAGTAGTTCACACTGTGATGTTTCTTGTTAAATTCAAGGGATATGACTATTGCAAACTGAATGAAAATATTGGGCAAGATGAATCAGACCAGAATGACTTCTCTTGAATATTTTCCCTGAATATTAACAATTATAATTAGTCACCCTCTAACACACGGGAAGAGTTTCTAAAGAGTTCAACTTCTTACACAACTCATTACTGAAGCCTGGTGATATCCTTTACAATATTCCACTTAGTAATAATATCTGATATTGCTGGAAATAAAATATCCTTATACTTCAAATAACACTTTTGTTTATATTCTCTGCTTTTCCCCCCACTAATTATCTGTACTATATTCCTTATACTTAAAACCTGTTGATAGATAATTATAAAATTAAAGTGAGTCCATAATGTGGTTGAGAAGTGTAAACTTTAGTGCTGGTATAGACATATACAAAGGAGATGCAATCAGTAAATTCTTACCAGCACGATCCATGAACATATTTTTAAAACATACACATGCTTCCTTTTAGCACTAAAGAGTGCTGAGGAATGGAGTTTATAAATGATCTTTTTGTTTTACTGTGAGAGAAGTTCCAACTTTGAGTATGTCATGGGTCTCTTCTATGCAGTCTTCTGGACCATATTATGTATTCTTTCCAAACTGAGGGCAGTGTGTAACATTACAGATAAATTGAAATTTGAAAACCTTAGTATAAATGTGTTGATGAGTCTGTTTGCTTGAGTGCAAAATGCCTAGCTTAGATTTAATAATTATTAATAATTTTGTAAATGTTCCATTGATTAATTTTGCACTTTTGTGATACCCTCTAACTGTTTCTGATCTTTATCCTCAACATGATGCTCCCATTTTTAAACAACCTGCATTCCACTCATATTAACAGCAATCTCTTTGTAGCACAGAGTTTACACTTTAAATTCTACTTCTATCACTGAACAACTAAATTCTTAAAATTTTTCTTTCATTCCTGAGGAATTCTGAGAGAAAAACTTTCCCTTTGCAGTTCTATTATTTATAGAAACATAATACTTAGGTAGCAAATACATTTTTTAGGATTTTAATGGAAAGCTTGCTGAAAACATTATTTTGTCTTCTGTGTTATTCTAGGAATTTGCATATTTCCTAAAATGCTTAAAAAGGATTTTCACACAGTTGAAAATAATATACTTATTATTGTCTCAGTCATCTTCTTCTCCTTTTCAGTTGTATTACAGATTTATTAATTTTATTACATTTTAAGATACAATCTTTATATCTGTTGATACTCTATTGCACATTTGTTTTCCATGCACTTAATTTGATCTCATGTATTTAATATTGTATCTGTTCACTTATTTTTAATGTCCTAAGGTTAATACAAAAAAATATTTAAAAAATTAATTAAGTGTAATTTATATAATAAAGAATGAAACATTAAGTGTAAAGATAAATGGATTTTTTCATATGTCCACACCTGTATACTCACCACTCAGAATAAGATACATGGCATTTTTTATCATCCAAAAGGATTCTTCATTCTCTTCATATTTGATAATGTTCAAAAAATAATCACTCTTCTGAAGACACAATTTTAAGATCATGGATTTAATTAAAGACCTTTGAAAATCTGGTTTTTTTCATAAGAATAATAAGAAAATAGACCAAGGTTGTTAAAATTAATTGTACCAGACCTCAGAAAATTAACCAAAACTTGCCAAAATTTTAGGATCATTACAAAGAGGCGTTTTCTAAACATAAGCTATATCCAACAAAAATGAATAAGACCTCCTAGGTGAAATAATTTAATTATAGATGAAATAAACTACGTAAGGTGAATTTTATAAGTGTGATAAGCCAGAAATGAGTTTAGATTAAATGATCTCTAAAGAGCACTTTCTGACATTTAGATAATCTCTAAAAGAAGATCTTACTTTTTTACCAGTAATATTTTATGATTTTGTTCAATTTGTCATTATTGAAGAAAAAAAACAAAATAAATAATTCTTCTTTTATTTAATAACAGTTATTTATTTATTTATTTATTTATTGCTTTTCAGTAGTCTCTTGGAGTCAAATAATAGCATGTGCTTTCATTTTGCATTGTCTACACTTACCTATATGGTGTGTGTGTGTGTGTGTGTGTGTGTGTGTGTTTGTGCAGAATTTCTTGACAAAATCTCCTATGACACATTAGAGACATTCAACTAAGACATGAACCTTTGCAAACCATAAACTCTACTCCGTCAGTTTCATCAATTCTTCAAAATTCCCATTACCACTATTACCCATGGTACTTGAATCTAACTCCCATGGCAGAAGTTAATGAGAAACAAAGAAACAGAGAGAGACAGAAACAAAGAGAGATGCAAAGATTGAACTTGGCACCTGTGTGGCTCAGATGAATGATGTAGCTTAAATCTGGCTTTGAAAGAACTATTTAAGATTGATTTAATTATTTGGTGGAAAACACTCTTGTTTCTGTCAATCTGTGTCATTAAGCTGAAAGTAACTGCACATTAGGAGCAGTCCAAAAGCATAAGTTGGCATCCCCTCAGGGGCTATTTCACCACGAGTCAGAGCATGTATGAGTTGATACCTAAACTTAGAAACCAATGAATTGCTGGAGTTTCCTTGCTTCCGAACTCTTTTTAACATTAAAATGTATAATTTCTAACTAAATATAATAATTAAAATCTCAGTTTCCATTGTTTTTGCTTTATATTATTCCAAGACTTGATAACTTCTTGGACAACAGCATTAAACATATTATCTGAAATACATCATGAACATTCCATCTCCTCTATAGTGCATAGACCCACTGAATTAACCTGAAGTCAACTATTCCTGCTTTTGTTCCAGGTATTTTTGAGGAGATCCTGTACAGGGGAAAGATGAGATTTCTACTTGACTAAAATATATTTTAAATTAATGTTAAATTTTAATTTTTACTTTGTAGCTTATCTAGACAAAACCAGTCAGGCAGTATTCTTCCCATCAACATCCAATTTTGTCACCATCAACCCCTATTTATGTCCTTTCTGTGGTATTAGGAGAAAGCATTTCACTTTCATGGAAGGCTTAGAGAAACTTCAAATAATTCTGACTTATGTGTTCCCTTCAATGAGACTCTAGCAAGTAGTTGTACCAGGTCCAGTCTGAGGCCCTCCCACCTCAACCTCAATCCTTCTCATCTAGAAGAATATTCCTTCAATATGGGAAGAAGAAAACTGTAGTTTCTGTGAGGGTGCTGATTTATTAAAGTGTCTCAAGGCTATGCTATTGGATCCTACCCTCCATCCCCATTGAGTGAGTGGTTTGGGAAAACAAAAGGTGGATGCCAACCTGCAAAGGAGAAGGGAAAGATCTACAGATTCAGTCAGGAGAAAGGAGACATCTACAGGCTCTGAGCCAGGTAACATGTATAAAATATATAGATAGTATGGCAAGCTGTATTAAACACATACATGTAAATATGCAAAATTAAGGCCTCCAGAAGTAGCTGCAATACTAGGTGAAATAATTCTCCTGTATCCTATTTCTAACTTTTCAGCCATATGTATTTGGAAAGTAAACTTGCCTAAAGCCAAGAATAACTATGTCACAAAAAGAAACTCTAAGGAAATCAAGACATTATAAAATGTTTTTGAGGTATATCCCCACAAAGGATTAGCACAGTACAAGGTCAGAGATACATGCATTAAAAACAAAAACAAACAAACAAACAAAACCTTATTTTCACTCACCGGCTTGTACTGCCTGAGAATACTGATTGCATTAAAAATATAAAATGTCATCATATAACATAAAATAAACTCTGCAAAAGAAATACACAGGTTAGAATTTTTAATATGGATTTTTTAAATCATTTGTAAAATGTAATACATTTCAGACTTTGATCCAGGAATAATCTAATCCTCTCACATGTGGAGCTTGGCAATATTTAATAGGTAAGCACTTGGAAAATTATCGGTTTTCAAAAAATTAATTTCTAGAACCTCCAAATGAAAAGATTCTTTGAGGCAGAAAATAGAGAAAGATTGTGGATATATATGTGTGTGTCTGTGTGTGTTTGGAGAGGCTAGAAATTAATCATGTGGAGACTGCTTCATTCTCTGAGCAGCTAGCACAAGAATTCTTGAATTAGAGTCTGGCCTTTATTGAGAACATACTTTGAAGATCATATCCCCTGGAACCTGTTTGCTCATAGAAGAAGGAGCAATTTATAGCAACAAATAAGATAGGAATGTAAAGTTTTTAGAGGGTGAACCAGCAGTTTGCTGAGGTGTTCTAGGCAGAGGACAATTAAGATACCTAACACTCACTATGATTTTAAAGTAATTTTCTGGGAACATGGGGTGCAAACCGATTTTGCTGAATTCAAGTCTCTTACAAAATCGTATAGTAAAAGCCACATTGCTCATTAGTGTTGTCATGTACTGCTCTTTCTTAATAAGTTAAAAAGGTTCAAAGTTCTACACACAGGTGGATTTTGGATAAATAGAGAGTAAGTATGTTGGGCCCAAAAAGTCAGAACTTGAGAAAACTGTTCATACTGTTGTAACATACAAAATTATAAAATTATCTCCAGTTGATTCTAATTCTGGAACTAGTAAAGTAGTGGTGCAATTACTGTGCACTGCTGTGTGCTACATAAGCCTAAATTAAGTGCCTTCTGTATAAAAGTTCTGAAGTATAGTCCTTGTAACATTTCTACCTGAAAAAAAGAGAAATGTATTCAAATATAATTACTGTTTTTTCTTCTCTTCCCGTCCAACTCTCTTTACACAGGAATCTACCAATACCTTTAAGTGAGGAAAATAAGAATTTTATTTCAAATTCCTGAAGTCAAATAATGAAAATTAAATTTGTTGTATATCTCCATTTGGTTACAACATTATAAGAAAACTATTAACATGGAAAGGCCAACTTACACATAAAAATACCCATCTGCACATGACATTATTTATTGAACATAGCCTATTACTGTGTTAATTCACAAAATTTAGATATAATGACAGCTGAAAAAGAAGGTGTAGTTGTCACAATGTGAATTTTGAATAAAAGTGCACATAATTATTCTTAAGAGAAGAATAAAATTATGTCTCATAATTATCTGGGATAATTTATCCTCTAAAAAATTTGGAACATTAAATCATACTCAGAGTTCCACACTTAAATGAAAGAGTAACTTAGAGATTTATAAATACTGACGGAGGTTTACCTAATTTCTATTTTCTGTTTTATTTTTTATGTTTCTACTAATGATCTGAAAAGAAATTCAGTTTTGTAAACAAGTGCCTATTTTCTACTAATTACAACCTCCTTGATTTTATTTAACATTTTTCTTTTTGTCCAGAAGATGCTGCTGCTGCTGCATAGATGCTGATACCACTTTGGCAACTGGCTGCTCTTGTAGTCTCACTGTCACATTCATCGTTGACTAAAAAGGAGATTGATGCACTTATTTCTTACTAATTTAATTTTTCATTCCACTCTTTGATTACTGCAATCTTAGAAAACAAGATATCATAAAACGTAAAGGGTCTTCTAAGAAATCCATTTATGTTATCTGATACAGGACAGAAGAAAAAAGAAGATTGGATTAAGATGCGATCAGGCACTAAAGATTTAGGATAGGAAGGGTAAAGGTGGTAACTGATGTGCACTTGCAAACAGTAGCAAAACACTAAAGATATAATTTTAACTAAAAAGACACTGCTCAGCAACAGAATACACTGTAAAAGTTGAAAATGGCATCCTCAGAAAAAGAAAAAGAAAAAAAAAACTTGTTATATTAGGAATAAATAAAATCAAATAACTTTTCTTTTTTGCTTACTTATGTTAAGGTATATTAAGCTAAAATACATAACTTTTTTTTTTTTAATTCTACATTGTAATTTCAGGAACTACTTTGTATGATCCTGTTCATGTATGTATGTCTTATTCCCTGTCTCCTAATTATAAAATTAATTAATTGGTAAAAAGCTGAAGAGAAATTCTAAAACAGTGTAGCTGTACTTTCGTTCCGCAAAAGATGAGGGAGTCTTTACAGTAATACATTTGTTCTATTTCCTGACATCCGTGTTCATAAAATTGTTCAGCTAATTGCAATGTCTCTAAGTCTCCTTCACAGATATGCATACACATATGTACACACATACAAACACTGGTAAATTAGGTGGAAATTGTTGGTTAGTTTATATACACAATACCTTTTAGGGGAAATTTATATCTTTTCACATTTATTTCCCTGACGTGGCAGTTGTAAAAGGATGTTTTCAAAATGTGCATGTATAGACTTACGGATTGTGATTACTATAAGTATTAAAAGTATTAACCTAGTTTGTATTAAAAAATACTTAGGGATTCTGAAAATGTCAAGAGTTAATGAAAAATCTAAAGTTTCATTTTGGAAAAAAATTTAAAAAAGGAGACATTTATAAGTTGATTCTGGAAAATAGTCATTCCTTTCAAACACACATAATATGGAAAATAACTATGTTCTCTTCCACCAAAAGAAGTCTCAGCAAATGCCAATTGATAAAATTATACACATCATCTTCCTTTATATACAATGCACAACTAAATAACCTAAAAACAATAAGATAAATAATATAATTTGGGAACTAGAAGATACTTCATAAAAAATGCATATATAAAATAAGAAATCATAAAGAAAAGTATGATACATTTAGTGCTGAAACAAGAAAGAAAATGCTCTTATAAAGAATGTTTGGAATAAGCATGAAAATTCTCTGTATGACATGTCATGTTATGAACAGCAACAAACAAATTATAAGGCATACAAAAAAAAAAAAGAGCAAAAATCAATCATGAGGACCAAGCACAGACATAACACATATAGAAGAGGCACAGTATTTAAAATAGCTATACTTAATGTGACAAAGCCTCTAATAGGGAAGATAGACAGCAAGCAAAATCAGACCGGTAATTTTAGTAGCAAAATGGAAACTACAAAAGAATAAAATAGAAATAATATGATATATTATTATGTAATATATCATATTATATAATATATATACACTACATATAAGTGAAACAAGTCAGGCACAAAAAAGAGAAATACTACATGTTCTCACTTATTTGTGGGAGTTAAAAATAAATAAAAAAAACACACAAACAAATAAAGGGAGGGGAAGAAGACAACAATCACCACAATTCCTTGAACTTGTTAAGACAAGTGAACAGACAGATATGATGTACTAAGGGGGAGGGAAAAGGGGGGAAAGAGGATAGAGTAAAAGGTCACAAAAATCAAATACAATGTATATTGAGAAGTGAAAATAAAAAAATAAAAAGTAAAAAAAATACGAAAAACTATATATGTGTATGTATATATATATATATATACATACACATACATACACACAATATATGGAGAAATAAAGAACTCATCAGTAGACTCAGCACAGCTGAGGAAAGAACCAGTAATCTTGAAGGAAATGTAATCAAATAACATAAAAAGGAATGTAAAAAAGAAAAGAATAAAAAACAAAACAGAGCAAAAAGTCAAAGATCTGTGGCACTATATCTAATACTCTGATTTATGTGTAATTGTAATTGTTGAAGATATGTTTGCAGAAGTAATAGTTGAAACATTTTTACATATAGTGATGGTCAGTGAACCATTTTCCTGGGAAAGTCAGATAGTACCAAGCTAGATAGATATCCAGAATACACACAGGCTTCAATGTGCCCATGCATACACACACACACACACACACACACACACACACACACACACACACACACACACACCCCTAAGCATATTAAAGTCAAACTGTTGAAGAGTAAAGACTATGAGAAAATCTTTAAGACAGCCAGAGAAAAGGCATTTAATTTCAGAAAGATAAGGATAAAAAATACAGCAGACATCATCAAAAACTGTGTGAACAAGAAGACAATGAAGTAAAGTCTTTAATGTGTTAAAAACAAACAAACAAACAAAACTATCGATCCCCAAAGTCAATACCAATAACGTATTCTTTGAAACTACAGGATATAAAATTCCTTATTGAGATGAATAAAACCAAAACAAAGGTATTGCCAGAAGAACTACTCTGCAGAAAATGTTACAGGAAATTTTCCAAGCAGAAAAAAATATTATATAGTCAGAAACTTGAATCTAGATCAAAAAAAAAAAAAAAGAAAAAAGAAGTAGAAGAAGAGTTATCTTTGGATTAAATAAAAATTAACTCAGAGCAGAAATGGAAGCAATAAGCATATATATTTATGGATATATAAAAATATACATATACAAAATTAAAATGTATAACAACAAAGGAATTGGAGGAAGACATTGGGAATGTAATGTTCATATGCTGCATGTGAATGGCATAATATTGTATTAACATAGCCTCCTATTGTTTACAAATATATATTATAAACCATATAAATACTGCTGGAAAAGTTAAATAAATAAATAAATAGTATGAAAATGGAAGAAATGAAAAAAGCATAAAACATAAAATGCTGAATTAAAACTAGAGAAGACTGAAAAAATAGAAAAATGAGACAAAAACGAATAAAACAAATGGAATACTGCTAGAAAAATGGTAGATCTTAATCTTGATTTATCAATAACCAATTTAAATGTGAACGATCTAAACTAAATTATTAAAAGAAATAGCTTGGAAAAAGAAAAGTAGAATCAAGCTATAATTTACCTATGAAAAATTATATTTATATACAAAGATATACAAAAGTTAAAAGGAAATGGATGAAAACAAAAGATATACTATTTAAAGAACAGCCCAAAATAAAGCTAAACTAGTTATATTAATTTTGGACATAGTAGACTTCAAAAGAAGTACATTTATGAGGGACAAAGAATGGCATTAGGTAATTGAAAAGAGATCAATTTTCCTTGAAAATATGCTAATCCTAAATGTGTATGTGCCTAACAACAGAACTTCAAAAATACATGAGGTCCAAAAATGCTAGATCTGAAAGCAGAAATGGACATACCCACAGTCATAGTTAAAGATTGCACTCCTCTTGGTAATTGATAGATTAAGCCA
Organism: Galeopterus variegatus; assembly: GCF_000696425.1. Classification (NCBI taxonomy): domain Eukaryota; kingdom Metazoa; phylum Chordata; class Mammalia; order Dermoptera; family Cynocephalidae; genus Galeopterus; species Galeopterus variegatus. The sequence continues at coordinate 99,053 of NW_007732645.1, forward strand.
GCAGAAAATAAGCAACAATTTAGTCAGCCCAAAAGATCACCTTGATCTAATTAACATTTTAGAACACTCCACCTAATAAAAACAGAATTCGCTTTCCTCTCAAGTGGACATTGATCATTCAATAAGATAGATCATATTTATGACCATTAAATAAACCTTAATACAAATGCAATAATTGAAGCCCTACAGAGAAAGCTCTAAAACCAAAAGATAATTAAATTAAAAATCAATAACAGAAAGCAATCTGGAAGTAACTAAACACTTGAAAATTAAACACACTTCTAAAAAACAGAGAGATTCAAGAGAAAGTCTCAAAGGAAATGCAAAAATTCTTAAAAAAATATATATACACACACATATATACATGTATATAAAAGTTATGATTTATGGTCTGAAACCAAAGCAATGCCTAGTAAAAAAATTATAGCATTAAATATTCATATAGTCATGCATTGCTTCATGATGGTCAGACACATTCTGAAAATTGTGGCATTAGTTGCTTTTGTTTGCAAAAATCATGGATTGTACTTACAGAAACCTAAATGGTATAGCCTACTACACACCTAGGCTATATAGTATAGCCTATTACTCTGATCACTTTTGTATATGAAGTCCATTGTTAGCCAAAACATCATTAAGCAGCACATGACTATGTTGGAAAAAAAAGAATAACTTAATATCAATATCCTCTCCTTTCTCCTAATGAAACAAGAGAAAAAATAATTAATCTCAAAGCAAGTAGAGGGAAGAAAAAAATTGTCATTAGAACATAAATCAATAAGTTGAATATTAAAGTAATAGAGAAAAATCAATGATTTCAAAGGAAGGTTCTTTGATGAGGTATATTAAATGTATAAACCTCTAATCAAGTCAGCAAAGAAAACATTAGAGAAGACAAAAATGGTCTTGGTAGACTGAGAAATGGTCCTATAAAAGATGTCCACTTCTTAATCCTGAAACTTTTGTATATTTCTTTATATGGAAACAGGATCTTTGCCAATGTGATTAAGGTAAGAGTCTTGAGACAGGGATAGTGTGGAGAGTGTAGCAATGTTAAGATTGAGAGAGACCAGGAACTTATACAGGGCAAAAGCTCTTAGTGTAGATAAGAGATTTGGGGCGGAACAGGGATTACTCAAAGGGCAAAAGCTCTTAACACAACAAAGATCTTCAAGGACGTTCTGCTAGATTAGATAAGAACATTAAGGTCATTTCTTATCCAGCTTCACTCCCTTTCCTTTGTTTCTCAAGATGCTTTCCAGAGAATGCTCCATAGCCAATTTCTTTTCATTCCTTTGATTAAGTTGTTTTTTCTCTTGTATTTCCTTGTCTTTTTTTCTCTTTTATTTCATTGTCTTTACAATAAAAGCTGAAGCAAATAGTGACTCAGGGCTTCACCATGTTTCTCCCTACTTGAGAGTTTTTTCTCGGTGCAGTCCCTTTTGGGCTTCTCATTGCTATTAATATTTGGCTTCTGAGTAATCTGTGCATCTCTGTCACACAACAAGAAGTGACAGGATAGTACCCTGAATTATCAGAGTAGTCACTAAATGCAATCACTTACATAATTATAAGAGGGGTACTTGACAAAGATAGAATACAATGTGACCATGGGGACAGATAATGGAGTGATGTAAAACACAGTGAAGAAATGTGAGTAGCCACCAGAACCTGAAAGAGGCAAGGAATGAATTCTCTTCTAGACCCCACAGAGGGAGCACAGCCCAGTTGTCACTGTGATTTTCACCCAGAGGAACTGATTTCAGACTGCTGGCTTACAGACCTGTAAAAGAATAAATTTATGTTTTTTTAGGCCACCAAATTTGTGGTGATCTGTTACAGCAACCACAGGAAACTAAGACGTTAGCAGTATCAGAAATAGAAAAGAATGTTTCACTACTGATCCTACCAACTTTGACAGAACAAGATTATACTGGAACTACTGTATACCCACCCATACATTAAATAACTTAGTAGAAAGAGTACAATTTCTTGAATTTGCAAACAACACAGAAATTAAACTTTATTGTAGGAAAGGCATTTTTATATGTAGCTATAGCTACAGATATTATGTGTGTATGACTAAATGTATAGCTATAAATATTATATGTTAATGACTAAATGCAGTATGATATGCTGGATTGAATTCTGGAGGAGGGAAAGGACATTAGCGAAAAAACTGTTGAAATCCAAATAGTGTCCATTATTTGGTAACAGTATTGTATTAAATTTAATTTCTTAGTTTGGACACATATTCCATGGCTATAAAGATCCTGTCATTAAGAGAAACTGAGTGAAGGATGTATGGTTGCTTTCTGTACAACCTAATTTTTTTCAATAAATCTACAATTATTTTCAAAAAAAGTTTATAATAACATAAAACAGTTATTTTTCAGTCATTGGATGGTCAGGAAATATTCTCGTAGGCAGAATATTTACAAAGATTTCTCATCATAGAGGTAGTAAGAAAATTTGGAGCTATTATTTGTAAAAGAAAACCTCATAGCTCAACTTTAACTCTTTAAAATATGTTTTTGCTAGACAAACCTTGGTCCTTGTAAATTGTAAATATTCTACTACTTACAGTTCTTACTTTTATAAAGCAAACTATCTCAATATTAAAAAAAATACAATAAATTGGTAATGTATGGTATTTTAAATAGTTCAATTTACCCTTAAGGCTACATTAGCAAACAAAAATAGTTTCTTTGTTTATATTTAATTGGATAGTTAGTAATCAGATATAATTATTCTTATTTGAGATGTATTTGGCATATTTTCAATAAATATTTTCCAATGAAGAAAAATTAACTGCACAGTGGAGCTTTCCTGTATGCTTTGAGAAAGAAAATTCAATTTATTTCTCACAATTTTCAGTTTGATATAGTGTAATACCAATAATATATCAAAGCATTACATGTAATGATTACAGCACAACAGCTTACAAAAACATAAGGCTAATTTGATGACTGTATCTTAGGGATAGCCTCAACGTGAGAATATCATTTTATATCTTATAACTAATGACAATACTATAATTTCTCTAGAGTTCCTTTAGAGATATTTTTGCTATCACAACCTCATTTTTCATCCTGTTTTGAGTACCAAGGAAACTCACAGTGTGATTTCAAAAATCCCGCTTAATTGGCCCTCAGTTCCCAGTGATGGTTTTCTAACTTGTCCTTATTCTGGTTGATCTTTGTCATTTCAGAGCAATAAACCTCCAAAGGCAAGGGAGAAAATAAAGCTGAGAAATATAAAATCACTAAGTTAATCAGTTAGTCTGTGGATCATTTATTGCCATTGTGCATTTGCTAATGATTATTTCTAAGCTACAATTACAAATAAATCTGACTATTGAGGATACTAAATAATTTTATAAACTAATGTAAAAGTAATAAGTTTTTACAATTATCTATAAAATATTTAAAACTACCATCATAACATGAAAAGTAATATTTTATATAAAACATTATTACATTAGATCCTACAAAACTCCAGTGAAGTGGGTGATTAAAATAAACACTTAAAGAATAATTTTAATAAACATTTTACTAAGCCTTTTATATATATCCATCTCATTGATTCTTTATGATATTCTGGGAAGTAAATGCTTTTGTCTATATTTTATAGAGGAGGAAAGTGACAAAGTGAGATTATTTTCCTAAAGAACAGGAAATTGTAAATATGCATCTCAAAGGTGTGTAGGTAAGATAATGTATCACACCATAAAACTTTTAGTATCTTTTGCATTCATAGTATTTTATTTAGAAAAAATAACTGTTGAATTAATGGATACAGATATATATGAAGGTATTTCCAAAAGTTCATGAAAAGATTTGGATGATCTTTCTGAGAACTTTTTGAAGTACCCTTGTATATACATATGCATATATATTATTTAAGCAATACATATTTAATTTTGAAAAATTCTCTTGAAGTAGAACAAAATGCCAAATAGAAGAGTATTCAAAAGGGAGATCCATCATCATTATATTAAGACAAAAGCCATCATATGCCCTCTAACAACTAAGGACTAAGCTTAGATTAGAATTGTGGCAGTAGAAATAAAGAGAAGATCTTCAGAGAGATTGCATATTATGGTGATAAAAAGGCAGGAGAAAAAATTCCCCAAATGTCTCCTTTTTGTTTTGTTGATGTTGTTTTACTTAGTTGCTAGATTATGTTGCCAAATCATGAGATGAAAAACAAAGGAGGTATGATTAGATTTTTGGAATTCTAGTTTAAGAATTTTTAATTAAGATATTTATTAAACACAACTGAAATATATTAAAAAAATTTTTTTGGAGTTTTGAATAATCTGGAACTCAGAAAAAAACTGTAGAATGCAAAAGCAAATCCAAGGTAGTCATTAGACAGGATGAGATCACCAAGGAGAGCATGAAGAATAAATTATACTAGCTTTGAACCTTGACATATTCTAGGAGCCGACTTTTGAAAAGAGTAGGAGACAACTAGGGATAATGGAACATACCAATTTGTTAAGAAGTAGCACAGGAAAATTTTCTAGAAACAGCAGAATAACTGTTTTGCAAGAATGAGGTCAAACTGAAAAAAATGAGAATGGGAAATTGATCTGATGAAGGAATTGCTGGTGATATTGCAAAGCACAGATTCCATGGAGTGGTAGAAAGGTAACACTGGTTGGTATGTGCTGATTATGTGAAGAAATAAGACAAAGTATTCAATGCTTTTGAAGAGCAAGGGGCATAAAAATGGGTGTACACTGTTGGGACAGATGAGGCTATGATTGTATTTAATGCAACTTGGGCTGGTCGGTTTTAATGTTGTTGTCCATTAATGCAACTTTGTGGACCATCATTAAATATTTTAGATATTTAAGCCATTTTGAAATAAGAATGTTAGGGTGTGTGTTTTAAGATGTGAAATATTAGAACCTGTTTGGATATAGAGAGAATGATCTTATAGCAAGATAAATTAATGATGTAGCAATATGTAGCCTTAGACAAGAGATAGCTATAGATTCAGACTACTGAAAGGGATGATACCAGGCAAGAGAAATACAATTTCTTCCATTGTAAAAGAACTGAAGAACAATGGGAAGGCTGGGGGTAAAATTTCAGATTGGGGATTAGGAATATAAATTAATTACATTAAAATAGATTTTATTTTACTGACCAAGATATAAGGCAAGATCTTCTACTATGTGTGGGGAAAGGAGAGGAGAGAGGATGTGTGAAAATTGAGGAAAGAGATAGAAACTAAATAATCATTTCAGAATGTGGGATATCAATAATAGAAACCACTAGGCAATACTAATGTCCATCTGAGGTTTGCAATCATGAATTTTAAATGAACAAATGTAAAAACTTTATTGTTTTAAATATGTATGAATGGGAGTAGTCACTACAGCTTTATTTAGATTTTTCTTTTATATCATTTCCAGTGATATGTTAAAAGCACATTAGTATCTTAGTTTCAGCATAAATTTTATGATCTCATAATCTTCCATGGAGATATTCACTACTTATGCGTTGAGAAGCGGTTGTTTCCTTTTCTTAATTTTATGCAGTTTTTGTCATTAATGTTCATCAGTAATAACAGCAATAATAATATTATTTTATAACAATAATAAAATACTGCAATTACATGATTATTGCTTAGTGGGTAATGTTATAGATATTTTGCCTATATTTACTCAGCTAATTGTCACTATAAACATGTAAAGTAGATATAATTATCTCCTTTGGCATATGAATAGAGGCATAAAGAGTTTAATAATGTTCTCAAAGTCACACAGTTAGTAAATGTTAAAATTATGGCATGTTGACAAGTAGATAAAAAATAAAAATGGTTTATGTTATTGTACATACTGAGATGGCCTTCTTCAGTGTTTCTTATGCAAAATTTGATCACATTTTACTTATAATCACATGCCAAATTAACATGCTTCAGATGGGCAAGATATTTTACAAACTTAGAGCATTTTAGTTTTCAGTTTTATTTGAGAAATTTTTAAGCAATTACTTGAGTGGAGACATAATGTACAACTTTATATAAATGAGTGATGTCTTTAAATACAGAGAAAGGAAAAAAGGAAACCATGAGACTATGAAGGTTAGAAAATTTAAGTATGAAAACCACCCTTACTGAAGAAAAGAAAATAGAAGATGTAGTAAACAATCTGAATAGATTGGTACCATGTTATAAGAATGAGGAAACATTATGAACGAGTTAGTGATAGAATACTGCATTAAAAAAAAAAAGAAATAAAGGTACAGAGATACAGTGTGGAATACACCAGTAGAAAAACCTAATCAGGTGGTTTCCAATAAATATTTCTGTTTTCTACTCTACTTATCCTTGATATAAGATTCATAGCTGTATTTATGTATTCATGGATCTTCCAATTCCATGGTCATTTTGTTAAATAGCTAAACATATTTTCATTAAAAATGCATACAATTAGACTCTATCAAAAAAACTCCTAGAGCTGATAAATGAATTCAGTAAAGCTGCAGGATAGAAAATCAATATATTAAAATCAGTCACATTTTTATACACCAACAATGAATTAGAAGAAAAAGAAACAAAGAAAGCAAGCCTATTTATAATAGCTAGTAATAAATAAAATATCTAGGAATAAGTTTAACCAAAGAGGTGAAAGATCTCTTCAATGAGAACTACAGAACTCTGCTGAAAGAAATTAAAGAGGACACCGAAAGGTGGAAAGATATTCCATGTTCGTGGATTGGAAGAATTAATGTTGTGAAAATGTCCATACTAGGCAAAGCAGTCTACAGATTCAATGCAATCCCCACCAAAATGCCGATGACTTTCTTCACAGAAATAGGAAAAACAATTCTAAAATTCATATGGACCAACAAAAGACCTTGAATAGCCAAAGCAATACTGAGCAAAAAATTAATTAATTAATTAAATTAAACTGGAGGCATTACATTTCTGGACTCCAAACTACACTACATAGCGATAGTAACCAAAACAGCATGATACTGGCATAAAAACAGGCACATGGACCAATGGAACAGAAAAGAGAACCCAGAATTCAATCCACATACTTACAGCCAAATGATTTTTGACAAAGGTATGGAGAGCATACATAGGAGAAAAGACCACCTTTTTAATAAATAGTTCTGGGAACTGGACATCCATGTGTAGAAGAATGAAACTAGACCCATACCTCACCATATACCAAAATCAACTCAAAATGGATTAAAGACTTAAATATAAGGCCTGAAACTATAAAGCTCCTAGAAGGAAACGTAGGGGGAAACACTACAAGAAGCAGGACTAGACAAAGACTTTGTGACTGAGACCCCGAAAGCATAGGCAACAAAAGAAAAAATAAACAAATGGGATTACAACAAACTATAAAGTTTCTGCAATCAACAGAGTGAAAAGAGAACATACAGAGTGGGAGAAAATATTTGCAAACTATGCATCTGACAAGGGATTGATATCCAGAATATACAAGGAACTGAGCAGTAAAAAAAAAAAAAACATTTAAAAATGGAGACAGGAAGACATACAAATAGCCAACAACTATATGACAAAATTAATGCTTAATATCATTTGGGAAATGCAAATCAAAACTGCATTGAAATATTATCTCACCCCAGTTAGACTGGTTATTATCAAAAAGACAGAGAATGACAAACACTGGCAAGGATAAGGAGAAAAGGAACTCTTCTGCACTGTTGGTGCGACTGTAAATCAATACAGCCATTATGGAAAACACTATCGAGTTTCCTCAAAGAACTACAGCTAGAACTGCAATACAATCCAGCAATCCCACTGCAGGGTACATAACCAAGGAAATGGAAATCATCATGTTGAAGTCATATTTGCACCCCCATGTTTATACTTCAGCTCTATTTACAATAGCCAAGATATGGAATCAACATAAATGTCCATTGAAGGATGACTGGATAAAGAAAATGTGATATATATACACAATAGAATACTACTCAGCCATAAACAAAAGAATGTATTTCTGCCATTTGCAGCAACATGAATGAACATGGAGAAAATTATGTTAAGTGAAATAAGCCAGGCAACAGAAAGAGAAATACCACTTGTCTTCACTCATAAGTGGGAGCAGGGAAGGGAAGGGAAGGGGAGGAGAGGGGAGGCGAGGGGAGGGGACGGGAAGGGAGGGGAGGGGCAGAGAGGGGAGGGGAGGGCAAGGGAGGGGAGGGAAGGGAAGGGAAGGGAAGGGTAGGGAAGGGAGAGGAGAAAGAAAGAAAAAGAAAGAAAGAAAGAAGGGAGGGAAGGAGGGAGGGAGGGAAGAAAGAAAGGGATAATACCTTGATCTTCAGAAGGAGAGAACAGAACTGCAGTTATTAGAGGGGGGGAAAGAGTAAGAGGAAGAGAATTAGGGAGAAATCAGTTAAGAGACACAAAGAATGAATATGTTTTGTGAAGACAAACATGCCAACTATCCTGATTTGATCATCACATATTGTACACAAATACTGACAGTCAATCTGTACTCCTCAGATATGTATAATCAATTATGTTTCAATTTTAAAAAACCTATTTTGAACTTCAGAAATAAAGCTCATCTCTATCTCCACTGGCTTACTATCATTACAAGTTCAGAAATTTTAAAATAAAATATAGGTTTATTTCTCAAAATTATTTAAATTTAGCATGACTGTTTTGATATTATTAATTATAAATTAGTCTCAATTAATTAACTATTCATTCAAAATATCTAAGCCCACTTTATTAGTCAATATGGTTACTTCGGTAATGCTTATATCTAGGCAACCCCATGCCATTCTTTATTTTAAAGACATCACATTTCATATTCAATGAAGTTTAATATAAATCAGTCCAATCTGAAATTTTTAAACCATGTTCTTAAAAATGTTGCAAGCTTAAATAGATGGAGGATTTCTCACTGCTTAGCATATCTATAGCAATTGAGCTAAATTTGTCTAACAAAAATTCACTGTTCAGTTACATAGTAAAACAGCAGGATTTAGCATCACTAAGTGAATATGAGGGGTCAAGAGGAGAACAGAAAACAAAATTATGCAAATTTGATAGTATGAAGGTTAAACTAACTTAGATAAATGAGATGAAATATCAGATGTAAAGTAAGATGTCTATTTTAGGATTTTAGAATTTGATTATATTAAACAAGCTAAATAATTTTCCTATTTTAACCAGAGACATGCAAAATCTTTATTAGGTGATGCTAATAATTATGTAGTTGCACAGATTTTTTTTTTAGTATTTTTGAATATTACCTAAAATTAAAGATTTTTTTAAAATTTTATTTTTGTTTTTCGTATTTTTCCTGTGGGAAAGAATTATGATGAAAAAGTTAACATTAGGTTTAAAATCTGTAGTACTGAAAGGAGGCAGGTGCCTTAGAGAAGTTTTTCCTGTACTTTAAAATTACTTTACAGTGGACTTATAAAAACATCTTCTCATTTTAATGGTAAGGTCATTACAGGCATAAGACAAAGAGTAGAAGTAAAATTTATTTTAACACATTGCATTTCTTGTATTAGTTTCATTTGTACACTTTTTAAAATTGAATAACTATATAACTCAGTACAACAGAATTGAATTTTAGATTATTTAAGAAAAAAAAAAACACTTCTTATAGAAAATCTGGTTACATATAGACTTGTTGGCAAAAATGGAAGCAAATCCAACGTAATATCAAGACATTTTTATTTAGGTGAAACTAAGAATTCTGAGATAATGTTTCGTAAGACTAAATCATCCCTTACATTTTCTTCATCAGGACCAAAAATAAATTGGCTTTGACCAGTCATAGACAAAAGTGGTACAAGATATTTCCCAATGGACTTGCAGCTGATTTAAACATTTTAGGATCCCCTCAACAAAGACTGAACAGCAGTGCTGTATTTAAAATCAGAGGAGGGTACCTCAGACCAGTAAGAGCTCTGAGAAAATATCGACATAGACTTAGGTTTGCAAACTATTGTCAGAGAAAATAAAATCAGTAGATTATTTTAGACATTGGCCTCTTTCTCCTCCTCTCCCCTTATTTTGGTATTTCTATGCTTTGCTGTAAGGATTTGATGCAAGCTTTTCACAAGGGCTAGTTCTAAGTAGTAAAAAAAATAATAATAATAATTTCTAGATCTTTCTACAAAGCATCACTGGAAGGACTGGACTTCATTAAGACTGGGATGTTATGCAGAGATGCATAAAAGCTCTATAAAGTTTCATTCACCTATCAACAGAAAGCATATTACACCTTTTTAAAGATTGACCTCTATTGAATGTATGAGACTTGCCAGTGCAGTCATATCCCATGGACTGATGTATTAACTATGACATAAATATGATAAAAGTTGTTTTAAAAAAATTACAGTCCATAGAAAATATTTTTGAAAATGTATTAGAAGTACACTTCCAATATCAAGGGTAATGTAAAATTAAGAAGAATAAGAGTAACCATATTTACAGAACACTATTCTGCCTAGCATTTTAACCAAAATGTATTAATAATAATTTTCACTATTATAAATTAACAAATTTTATAACATATAAATATAAATTATAAAATGTATCATTTCCTAATAATGTACATGATTTTTATTTTTATAACTTCACTGGTGATATGTTCTTATAGGTACTGGTATCTAACATATCTTAACAAATAGATACTCAGTATCTATCTGATAAATGAATTACTAAATGAATTGTAGATTTTTTTTTTCTGTATATAATCAAATTCTCAGCATAAGAAACAGGAGAAAAATTATCCACTACAGATCTAATCTTGCTTCATAATTTTCCTATGTCCCTCTTCACCTAAAATGATTTTAGTTTTATTGTTTTTCTCTTGGCTTAGACAAATGTTTTCAAAGAAAATTATATGAAATGGTTATTCTTTAGAATGATAAATAATTTTTACTTGAAAAAATACATCTTTATTAAGTATGTTTATAGTATTCAGGATTCATTTTTTTAAATGTAGTTTTGTGACCTTCAGAAATTTGAGTAAGTTAAGATGCACTATCGTCACATGCAACATTATTTCCCCAACCATAACCACAGATAGTAGATATTCTCTCATACTTATGTAATTTATTCAGTCTTCTGTTTATTCACTTGCTCATTTGTATTGTACTTAATTTATAAATTATATAATAGTGCTTACAAGAATAAAAAAACATTAAATGAAAAAAAGTCAAAATTAAAATAATAACTAAAGAAGAGTCAGTAAATGAAAATATATGTTATTAGGTCATGTATAATTAGTAGACTATTTCTACTAAGTTATCTATAAGATTCTGTTAGGTGAAAGATTGATAAACAAGAATCAGTTACAATAATTATAACATATAAAGAATAAAAATAAAGTTTGAGAAGTTCATCATTTCATGGCAATGGAAGTTGGGAATCAAATTTTTCTTATAGAATCAAATAAAAAAGACAGAGAGGACAACATAAACAGGATCTCCAAAAGAATTCCCATAATAAGTCACATGGCTATCTTTTATAATACTCAAAATGTAAACTTATAGACCAAGAAAAAGCTGATAAGTAGACTATTTGGGAGAGCAATACAGTATACTGTTCTTGTACAATATTTTATGATATTTAGAATCCATCCAATAATATTATTTTACTACCCTAAGTATTAAATATAACTAAGAAAATACTCAGTTGTGCTTTTATGTTTTATTATACTGACTATATTTTATTAACTTCTACTACTACTAGAAGTATCTAATCTAATTCTGGATGTCATGTATGTTCAAATACATTCTCCAAAGTACCTTGGAATAACATCGGGAGTGACCTTACCATGATGATTAAAACGTTTTGTTCACACAGTCATGCTGCCATACATTGATCTAACCTTTCTACAGAAGAAAAAAAAAAAATCTCTGAACTTCTTTTTATTCTGTTATGTCATAGAAAGCATAACAAAATCTTTTGACATATTTCCCATATATTTCAATTTTTAATTTCATTGTTCAGCTGTATTAAAAAAACACTCAAAAATAATTGCTGGATAATTCCCTTCATATGTATTATTTTATTTTATTTTAAATTTTGGTTTTATGATGGCCTTACAGGTCTTTAACTCAAAATGTTATTATAATAAGAAACAATAGTCATCGCCCTTATATGTAAACCAAATGTTGATAATAATTTGGCATTAAGAGTAAAAGAGTGATAGCTACAGGAGCAGCTACATTCTATACAGGGATCTGTAGTCTTCTAAAGACTTTTACATCAGGTCTTGAGCAGAAGCTGGCATTTTCAAAGGTCACCCAACTCCTCGGTACCGGTCAATTACTGAACAACGGGTACTACTGACAGTTAAAAACTGCTGCAGAATTAGCTACGGCATTACAGAAACACCAAGCATTTTTGACAGAAACATTCTGCATGAGGTTCAGAAAATGTCCCTTAGACTTTCATACCAGCTTATCCTCATCTGTACAGAAAACATTCCATTTCTATCTCCTAAGAAATTCTAAAATTACAGATTGTAGAAGATGGTCAAAATTTCAATCATTATATCTATTTTGAGTACCTGACTTGAAATTCTTCCTTTTATGCTTTCTTTCTATAATATTTTAAGAAAATGTGTTTAAAAATGAGATGAATCCTATTATAATAGTATTAGAAAAATATAATCTGTTCTTAAACACATTTAATCACACATGCATAATGTCCCTTGTACAGATGGAGCCTACACCAGAATATAAGCTCATCGCTCTATATGAGAACAGAAATTTGTGTCTATTTTGCTCAGTGCCATCTACTCAGTGCCTAGATCAGTGCCTAGCTTTGCATAGGTACTCAATAAATATCAATTGAAATAAATAATGAAAAACAAGGAAAGAAAAATTGTATTGTTATCTTTTCAATAATCTGGTTATTAAATAACCAGAATAAGCAAAGATACAATGAATGCATTAATACTTAGGAGGTGGCTCTGATGTAATGACAAAAACACAGACTATAAAACCTGAAGACATAATTTCACGTGCTTGTTTGTGACTTCTAGCTGGAATAGTATACACCCTCTGCATGTTAAGAATTTGAGCTCTGAGAGTTTCCCCAGATGGTCGACTACAGAGATCTGGCAGTAGTCCCCTCCCCATAAAAAGATACCAAACCAACAGACAAATATGTTTCAACTGGAATGACTGAGGAAACATGCTGCAGAGCATCAGGAGAGTGGCAAGATCTTTGTGAAGTGTCGAAGAAGGGAACAGCACCGTAGAGAGCAAAGCAGGGAATAGAGCCTCTGCCCCAACTCAGGGAATGTCCTGGAACCAGGCAGAGAGAAAGTGAACTGGAATAGACTCCAGGTTTTCCCCCTGTCATCACAAATGTCAGCGATTCCCCTCTCAAAAGAGATCTCCAATCTTTTATATCAAGGCCCAGTTGGAGAGTAGCTGGGAGTTAGGGTAGCTGCAGTCTCATAGTGACAGACGAAGGAGATTAAAACTCTTCCTGCCATGAGCAGCTGAGTCACAGCCTTGTCTGGGAGTTGAATCCACAGAGGGAGTGGGCCCTGCCCTGGACCCAGCACGTTTGACTCCCTTTGTCTGGAGGCCCTGCCTGCATTCTACCATGCTCACATGGGTGCCAATGGGACCAAGGCACATGTTGCCTGGAGCCAAGGGCAGATGGAAAGACCTCAGCATCTAAATCCACACAACACCCCTTCCCTCCAGGCAAGCAGACAGACTTGCTGAGTGGAAAATCCACCAAGTTGAAACAGTTTCTCCTATTCATGGCCTGCCTTGTGCAGTGCCACACTCAAAAGTGCCTGCACTGTCCACAGCTAGCCTGGTGGCAGCCCTGCTACCCCCACCCTCCACCCCATGATCCTTCCACCCTCCACCCCGTGATCCTCCTCCCCACACTGCAACCCTCCACATGCTAGCACAGGCACTGGCAGAACCACAGTCCTAGCTATCTGAAGACTAGATCATTGCTTCAGACCCGGTAAGTCTGACTCCGTTTGTCTGGAGGGCCTGCCTGCATTCTACTGCAATCACACTTGCACCAGTGGGACCATGGCCTAGGCTGCCTGGAGCCTAGGACAGACAGAAGGACTGAAACCCCAGCATCTGAACCTACACAACACCCCCAACCCCCAGGCAAGCAGGCAGTCTTGCAGAGCAGAAAGGTCACTGCAGTACATGGCCCACCCCATATGGCCCGGAGGCCGAATCCGCAAATGCCCGCATGGCCCACAGCTATCCTGGTGGTAGCTCCATCTCCCCCTACTATCCTTCACACATTGGCATGGGTGTCAGCAGGACCACAACCCCAGTTGTCTGTAGCCAAACCAGACAGAGGGACCGAGACCCTGGTGTCTGAGGCATGCAACCCTCCTTCCCCACCCAGGACAGTCAGGCTGACCAGCTGGGTGGGGAAGCTGCTAGTAAGCAGTTATTCTCCACATTTGTATGTACCAGCCCTGCACAACTCTTGGTCCTCAGAGCCCATGGTGCTGACAGCCAACCCAATGGTAGTCCGTCCTCTACACACAGCCCTCCACACCTCTAGGGAGCTGCTGGGTCCTGCAACATCTGGGCAGGTTTGCTCCAGACTCAACAGACAATCCAGTGGTCCTCCACAGAACTGCCAGGACCCACTGCAACAGTACATACCTGCTCACTGAACAACAGAGGACAAGGCAGGGGCTTTGATACCCCAAGACAGGCCTCTACAGGGCTGGTGGGCTTGCTGCACCCTTGCAGGTTTGCTTCAGGCTCAACAGCTGAACAGGAGCCACCTACAGAGCAGCCAGGCCTGAGACAGCTATGTATATCTTCTGTGCCAGGAGATGATTGGGTAGCAGCTTTTTCTCCCTACAGCACATCTCCAGAGAGCTGTTGGGTCTTGCAGCATCTATGCTGGCTTTCTCCAGTATTAACAGCTGAACAGTGGCCTTCAATAGAGCTGCCACAATGTGTTGCATTCGTGGACATATTTCCCATACCAACAGCAGACCAGGTAGAGACTTTGATGCCCCAAGACAAGCCTCTGTAGAGCTGCTAGCCTTGGCTGCACCCTTGCAGGCTTGCTTGAATCAAGCTCAACAGATGAACAGGCAGCCACCTTCAGAGCTTCCAGGCCCTGTGATGGCTGTGTATGCCTACTCCCAAACAGCAACTGATTGGGTAGCAACTTTTTCTCCTTATGGCACACCTCTAGAAAGCTTCTGGGCCCTGCAGCATTCACACAGACTTGCTCCAGGCTCAACAGCTGAGCCAGTGGCCCTCTACAGAGTTGCCAGAACTTGTGGTAATGGTATACATCTGCTCACTGACCGACAGCAGATCACTCACCCCAACAAGGAACTGCCAAAGGCCCCATTGCCTAGGCCCCAAAGGCACCCAAAGACAACACTACATTTGAATACAGTTGAAGAAGTCACACAAAGCCTGCTCTACCACACTCACCCAGATCCAAACTTAAAATGCCCAACCCAGAGGACTTATGGTCCAGATTGTGGAATGGACAGTCCTTATCATCACCCTCTCCTGCAGTTAACCAATTTACAACTATTAAAAATCAATGACTGCCAACCTGGTGCCACTAGAGCTCAGGGGGAGAGGAGGGGAGACCTACAGAGTTCATGAAGGCAGGAGAAGCCATAATGAGAGAAAGAAAGGACTGCTCCAAACATTTCAAACCCAACCACTTCAAGGCTGGCCCTGGTGAGCACACAGAAAGAGATGGCAAAAGCTGCAGCTGTGCCCTTCATATGAAGTTGCTTGAAGGCTGCAGGGGAGAGAGGGTCTTAGTGGCTCTCAGGCTAGGAAGACCACTAACAGGGTTCCTATGGATGTACATAGTAGTGAGGGGCCACAGACAACTGAAAAAAGGTGCCACTCAGAGGCCAGTGAGTCAACACAAGGGACCAATACATAGACTGTCCCATGGGAAGTGTTTGGAGTGCTGTTGGTGGGGGAGATGGGCCCAGCAGGGGAATATTGAGTTACAGCATGGACATCTTATCTGCCCTCCAGTCAGCACAGGACCACTCAGTGGAGATTGGGCAGGGACATAGAACTGCAAAGGTGCAGTTTGATGAAAAGTATCAAGTCCAGACCAGAGTTTCCACACAACCCAGGTGTTATGGACCTCACAAGACCTAAAAGTGCTTACAAAGTCAACAGTTAAATACCTGAAAAGACTGTCTTTTCAATAAATGGTGCTGGGAAAACTACTCACATGTAGGAGAATGAAACTAGACCCATACCTCTCACCATATACAAAAATCAACTCAAAATGGATTAAATAATTAAATATACATTCTGAAACAATAAAACTTCTTAAATAAAACATAGGGGAAACACTCCAGGAAGTAAGAGTGGGTACAGACTTTATGTATAGGACCTCCAAAGCACAGACAACTAAAGGAAAAATAAACAAATGGGATTATATCAGATTAAAAAGCTTCTGCACAGCAAAGGAAACAATCAATAGAGTAAATAGACAACTGAGAGTACAGGAGAAAATATTTGCAAAATATACATCTGACAAAGGGTTAATATCCAGAATATACAAGGAACTCAAGCAAGAAAACTCTACAGCCAAGAAAAAAAAAACAAAAAACAAATAAACCAATTAAATAGTGGCAAGAGATCTGAATAGGCATTTCTCAAAGGAAGATATACAAATGGCCAACAGACACATGAAAAAATGCTCAACATCACTCAGCATCTGGGAAATGCAAATCAAAACCACACTGAGATACCATCTCACTCCAGTTAGGAAGGCTAACATCCAAAAGACTGAGAATGATAAGTGCTGGAGAGGTTGTGGAGAAAAAGGAACTCTCATACACCATTGGTGGGACTACAAAATGGTGCAGCCTTTATGGAAAATGGTATGGAGGTTCCTCAAAAAATTACTGATAGATCTACCATATGACCCAGCTATTCCACTGTTGGGAACATACCCAGAGGAATGGAAATCATCATGCCAAAGGAATACCTGTACTCTAGTGTTTATTTCAGCACTATTTAGAATAGCCAAGAGTTGGATCCAGCCCAAATGTTCATTACCAGATGAGTGGATAAGGAAACTGTGGTATATCTACATAATGGAGTACTACTCTGCTATAAAAAAGAACAAAATACTACCATTCACAACACCATGGATGGACTTAGAGAAAATGATATTAAGTGAAACAAGTCAGGCACAGAAAGAGAAATACCACATGTTCTCACTTATTTGTTGGAGCTGAAAATAAATTAATTAATTAAACCAACAAATAAAGGGGGGGGGAGAAAGCACAACAATCACAAAAATTCTTTGAACTTTTTAAGTCAAGTGAACAGATATAATATGGGAGGGGCAGGGAGGGGGTGGAGAGGAATGGGTAAAGGGGCATGAAAATCAACTACAATGCATAGTAAGAAGTAAAATAAAATTTAAAAGAAAACAAAACAACAACAACAAAATCCCTGAGTTGCACAAAAAGCCTTCCCCAGAGATTCATCAGCAAAGCAGCAATTTAGCTCAACCATAGGGCTCAAGTGCTGGTTCCTCCAGGAAGTTCTCCCATTTTGGGTGTAAGCAAAGGACAACAAATTAGTTCCAGTGCAGACTTTAAGTGGTGGGACCAGTGAATATACCAATACAGAACTGAAAGAAAAAACAAAAAACCCACAGATCAGAGACAAATATCTAATATGAACCAGTAAAGGTCTAGCACCACCAAAGAACAACTACAAAACCTAGAAGGACCAGAAGCAGCCTGGGCTTCAAGTCAGGGTGTGGGGAGGGCCAAGGGTCTCAGCCACACACCCCTGACCACCACATCTAGCTCAGCAAAAATCATCAAGCAGCCATTGGAAATGCTCCAGGCTCCTGAGCTGAGCCAGGACAGTGGGAGGCTGAGGACCTCAGCCATGCCCCTGACATCTGTACCCACCACATGAAGACCACCGAGCTGCCTCCAGAAATGCCTTGGGCTCCTGAGCCATTATGGTGGGGGGCCAAGGGCCTCTGCCTTGACCCCCATCATCTACATCCAGCCCAGCAACAACCACTGAGATGCCACCAGAAGCCCCCTGGGATCCCTTGCTGCAATGAAGGGGGTGCTGGGGTTTGGTCACATCCTCCTCCTTTCTCCTCTTCCTACCCTCTCTTTTTCTTCTACCCCCATCCAAGTGCTCTGCAACAATATCTTAGAATGTAAAAATCTTATTAATTAATTAATTAGTTAAACAAAAATATTAATGAAGTTCTTTGTGAAAAGAAAGGTAAAATAACCATTGATCCTACAAGGAAGAAATAAAAAACAATGAATACTTTCTGTAAGGCTAATAGATAGCCAAATATCTATATTTTATTTTCTGATTTGGGACACACTTGGTTAATGTAGAGAGCACTAACATTAATAAAGAAAATGTATTTCACAGGGCTTAGCTTCCAAAGCCCTGTAGTTTCAGGTTTAGCCTAACTTTTTAAAATTGCACATAGAAATGTTAAGTTTGCAAAAGACAAGAAAATTCCCCCAGGCTAAAGTCTCTGTTGTAGATAAAGAATTGTAACACAGCAAAATTGCCGGCTCAAGGGCCGATGTCCTTGGTGCAGGTTAACCTACTGATCAATATGTTAAGAAAGGTACTTGATTGTTATGTAAATATGCTAAGAAAATTGCTGTAGAGAAAGAAATTGTTTACTAAGAACAAGCTTTTATTGGTGGGCCAACTTATCTTTTTACTAATTGCATTATGGAATGTCACTTTGTTATTTCACTGGTGTTACCAGCTTCTATTGTTAAACTATACTTAGCCATAACTCCACCTATGTTCCTTTTCTGTAACTGTCTGGCCTGGAAAATAAATACTGAGAAAGAACCCCAGTTTGGTGTTATTTTTCCTAGGAGGAATGCCTCTCTTTTGAGGGTTCCTGGAAAATTAACCCCTTCAGGGCCTCTCACTGCTCAGAAGAAATGGGTTTTAAGTAATCTTTTGTGTCTCTGTCACCCAGGAGAAGAGGGGTAACAAATGAGAGGTGATGGGTTAATTACACTGGAGAAATGGGAAAACAAGATTGTCCTGGGAGTCCAAGATGTTTTCTCCTACTAATAGCCACCAATGTATCAGGTACTAAAATGTATAATAGAGAAATACTAGTCATTGTCTGTACCCGGAGTGATAAAAAATCATTTATTAAGTCAAAGTAAATGGAGGAAATTTTGTTTGAGTGAAGTATGCATTCTAATATGAAAAATCTAAAGGAAGTAAAATAAATACCAATAGACAAATGCAAAAAATAAAATAAATAAAAATATAATGCCTAACCCAGATATCAATACAGAATAATTTACAGGAGTCTTCCTTTCAAAAGCCACTCCTAGAGTTAGAAGTAGTAACTACACCACCAGATGCCCTGACATCAACACAAAGGAATGAGAAACATGAAAAACAGGGAGAAATGACTTCCCCTCATAGAAAACTATAATTCTACAATACCAGACCCTACACTGGATTAATTGCCTAAAGAGGAATCCCAAATGGCAATACTAAAGAAACTCAAAATGATGGATGAAAAACAGAAATCACAAAGAAGTCAAAAGAAAACACAAAGAAGTGTTCCTACCTGTTCCTACATAAGAAGAAATTTGAGGATATGTATGAGAAATTCAACAAAGAGATACAAACAATAATAATAGTAAAAAAGATCAATCAGAAATCCTGGAACTGAAGAATTTATTCAATGAAATAAAAAATACAACTGAGAACATAAGCAGCAGTCTAGAACAAGGAGAAGAAAGAAGCTCCAAACTAGAATACAGGCTTTTTGAATTAACACAATTGGATCAAAGAAAAGAAAAAAATAATTTAAAAACTGAAAAAAAAAGCTATGAAATCTTTTTGGTAACCCTAAGCATACAAACATCCATATTATGTGTGTACCAGAAGACAAAGATAAAGGAAATGGCATTGAAAGCCTATTTAATGAAGTAACTAAAAACTTCTCAAATACTGGGAGAGATACGGTCTTACAAATGTGACCTCAAAGATGCCTAAACAGATTCAACCCAAAAAGGACCTCCTTGAGACTTATTATAGTGGACTGAATTATGACCCCCAGAACTCATTGAAGCTTGAATTGTGTCCACCAAGTTGTATCTATTAGAAACTCAGCCCCAACTGTGACTGTTAAGAGGATGGGAAATCCTATTATGGTAATTGAAAGGTGGAGCCTTAAAGAGGTGATCGGATATTCAAAATTATGCAGACTACTCAGATTTTAAAATGAAGCATGTAATTTATTTTTCTTTCCATTTTTTTATATCTGGAAGAAAAAAAAATCCAATTGAATTATGGAAGGTAATTAAGATAGACAGATAGGCTGTCCTTTTGGACCCAGACAGCCTTCATCCCCTTCACTGGCTTTTGCAAGGCATCTAATCACACCAATATAATTTGTTTTCTGTAATTTTTTCAGGATATGTGGGGTTACAACAAGGGTTATATTGCACAGTACACTGAATACAGCATTTTGCTTGAAAAGTCGCATTGTACTTGTTTCTTTTTCTTTCTTTCTTTTTTTTTTTTTTTAGTTACATAGAAATAAAATTTATGTTCTGAAATTCTCATACTTTTAATTTTGGGAACAATGATTGTAGAGAACTTTGTCAGTACTTGTTTCTTTAAGATTAATTTTCTGGCTGCTCTTCCTAGCTCCCTAAATTTTCCTTCTTTCTTCTAGGGAAACTCCACCTACCCTTTTAAAGTTCCATTGAATCTCTCTTTGATTACGTAGCACAGTATAGTCTGTTTTTCTGTTACCTCCATAAACGAATAAATGAATACTTCAATACCCAAAGGAAAAGTCTTTCCATAAATTTGTATAAACTTACTTCATCTCTTAGAAGTCTCTCTCTCTCTCTCTCTCTCCCCCCTTTCCCTCCCCCCCACCCATCTCCACCCCTCTTTCTATCTTCTTTCCTCTTTCTATCTTCTCTTCTTCCATTAAAGATAGATCATTTCAAGAATCACAACTATGTTTAAACTTCACCTTTCTTTATCCCATTAACTCTAAAAGAAAATTATGTTTACATACTCTGTGCTTCAAAATAAAATACCTTTAAAAGAAAAACAGGCTTACTGGATAATTTATCACTAATTATCTTTCTGAAATCATGGGATATAAATGATGTCTATTATCAGTCTCTTTCTCTCTTCCCCTGTAATTCTACATGTCTGAAAAATTGATAATTGGTAAACATACTAAAATAAAAACATATATGCTTATGTATCTAGCCTCTGCTTTGATATATGTCTATTTCTTAGCTACCTTAAAATAATTAGAGTTAAGTTTCAGAATATATCTACAGAAAATTTGCTCCCATGGGCACTGCACTGAGAAGTTGGGGATATAAGATTAAGCAGAGGCCTCAGCAAGCTCACAAACTGTGAGAGAACAAACACATATATAACTAATCATCATACAAACAATAAAGGTGCTATTTAGATGCAACCAATGTATCTTATTGTACATTTCAGTAGCATTTTGTTTTGTAAAGAGGATCAATAAAAACAGTCATCAAGAGGACTCTGAAATCTCAAATTGTTTTATAAAACACTATTCCACAACTCACTATGTGATATAGACTAATTTGCTTATCATCTTGGGGCCTCAGTTTGTGTATCTGTAAAATAGCCCTAATAATACTCATCTCATAGAAAGGCTGTGATGACTGAATGATACGATTCTTGTAAAACACTTTGATATCTCTGTAGTGTATTGCAAGTAAAAAATAAGTGTTTGCTGTTATTAGCATGATGATGATGATGATTAATGAATGACTAAATTTCAACACTTTTCTTTGTTCTCAGCTGATACCCTTCCCTCTTATATTACAAGAATATCAAGAAAGAAGATACCAATGATTCTAACTTTTCAAAATTATGCTACTAATAATAGTAATATATGTATATATACCTGAACTGCACTTCTACCACGTTTTCCACTTTTCCTCCTCATAGAAAGGAAGAGCACACTTTTCCTATTCAAGACCAGTTCCTAGTCCCTTACTATGTAAAGTGCTGTTGAAGAACAAAATTCAATGACCCAGCCCAATGACCTCAGATAAATTGAATCGAATACTTAACGCTTCTCATACTTTCATGTGCATATGAATTACCGGGGAGTCTTGTTGAAATGCAGGCTCTGATTCAGTAGGTCAGGAATAGGGCTAAGGTTGTATATTTTTCCCAGGTACAGCTGATGCTTCTGGTCTATGGCCCACATTTTCAGAACCTTACAAATAGATTATTGTTCTCCACAAAGTTTACCTCCTATATCCCTTCTCATAGGATGTATCCATAAGTTGCAGATCAATTATATTATATCTTTAAATAAATTGATCTTAGTCTCTCCTACATAAAACACCAGTCTTCCGCCTCTTTTCCAGTGCTCTGCCATACTGGTGCTCTCTTATTTTCTAAGCATGACAAGCTATTTTCCTCCACAGAGCCTTTATCTATATTATTCACTCTAACAAGAAGAATGCTCTCTGACCAGCTCCCCATTCTGTCTTTAAATGTCTGACTCCTTCTCATTTTTATTTCTCAACTTAAGTGCTACCTCTTCCAAGAGTCCTTTAAGAACATCTTAAGAAAAGCAATCCAGCATGCCTCTTTTATTCCATCTCTGGTAAAGCTACAACTCTCTTCCTTTTTCAGTGGGATATTAGACTCACTACTGCAGTCTTAAAACTCCCATTTTATTCATCTCTTAAAGATGATATGTAACCAAATGAAACACTAACAATTTGTATTAGCTTTCTATCGCTGCTTTGCAAATCACTACAACTTCAATAGCTTAAAACAACACAAATTTATTAACTAAGAATTCAGCAGGTCATACATCTAAAATGAATTGGATGGCCTTAGTACCACAATGCCCACATCCAGTTTGCCAAGACTTATATTTGAAAAGATGAGCTATGTGCTACCCACTGGCCATATGCATAATTGCATCTGCCTGAGCCAGCACTATGTTCCAGGCATTTATTTTGTCATTTTCATCATGCATGTGTGTGTGTGTGTGTATGCGCTCGCGTACGTGTGTGTATGTAAAGACAGGTGAGGTTGTGTTCATGTTTCGGTGATGTGCAAGGTTATTCCTAGGCTCTTAAAAAGTTGGACAAGATCTTTCTCTGTTAATTTTGGGGTTTTTTTGAAATTATTTTTTAGATCTGTTATATGTTTTTAAATTACATTTTTTTTAAGAAAGTGTTCCTACCTGTTCCATCAGATAGTATGTGATTTCAGAGCACCTGGGGTAAGTAAGTTTAATAGCAGCAATATTAGCGTTCATCCAAGGAGTTAAATCACTGAACCGTAATGGGGCAGTTTTGAGACAATAAACTTGCAAGAAAGAGCTATATTTAAAACAACTGTATGGTAGACATTACAGATTACAGTTATCAGACTTATCTGTGAGAACAAATAATACCATAACATTTGATTACTTAGAGATTACAGTTGATATTTAGGTGGATTCTTGGGTTAAGTTTATGACTAGGAAAGGCTCTCAAACTACTAGGTACTGAAGTACACTTAATTAGACATTGAAATTATTATGAACTTTGCACCCAGAGTGATGACTGTTCTTTGGTGATGTCGCTCACTTCTTTAAGCCTGCTGCATTCCTAGATCTTCTTAGCACCATTCTCAATGTGGTCTGATTTAGTCCATGAGGGTTGACCAAACCCTGAAAAATAACCCCTGGGTTACAATGAACTAGGGTTAATTTGAAGGCCGTAGGTTTTCTAATTAATGGTATTCTAGCTGGTGGCTAGCAAACTTAAAGAAGATAAAGGGGGGGGGGGGGAAAGGGCATATGGGAAAGAAAAAAAATAAAGTATAATATCTCTTTTTTCTTTAAGAAAAAAATTGAACCTGATGACTGCACTCAGTCATCCATCCATATTTTATTTGCTTAAAGTTCAAATCAAGTCTTTATCTTTAACACCATGAGCTTGGCATACTTGAAAGTGTTAATGAATGAGTACCAGGGCTGCCGTGCTTGAAGTTAGAAGCTGGAAAATTTTTAAATAACCTTGTCTAAATAAATAAGTATTATTATTCATTACAGGACACCTGCAAGATGTCAAGTTATGTGGAATAGCTTCAGAAATAAGGCAAAGTAAAAGAGTTCCTTATGTTCTGTGAGTTTTTTTCAGCTACGTTTTTTTCTTCAATACTGCTGTTTGAAAAGCATCTTGTATACAACCGTGTCTGAGACAAGCACTCTGCCAGAATCAGTTCAAAATTAATGTAGATTCTGGAGACTTTCGTGTGAATGACATTTTCAAGTGATGTCCCTTTCCAGTGAGTGTTTCACTGAGGGAAACACAAAAATTGTAAGGAATCTGAGTTTCGAGTTTTCCCTACTCTTCCATGTACCTTTGAATTCTCATATTTCTGTATGTACTAAGAACAATTACTTACACACCACCTTCCTCCAAACAAACGGACAGAGTGCGTCACTTGTCACCACACTTGAGTTGGAGAGAGAACTGAGATGTAAGGTTGTCATCCTTCACAATTTGTAAAATGGCCTTCATGATCATCTCCCCTGCTGAACTATCCCCAATGGGCCTTTCTTTTAACTTCAAAGGAGAAGAGGAGGAGCAGAGCATTTGTTTACTAGAACCATGATGGTCAGGTGCTTCACGTAAACCGTGTTTCTCTTGCTCTCACTCATTCCTCACATGGCAAAAAGAAATATGCCACCTGCATTTCTCTGGAAGACTGTGACATGGAAAAAACGCATTAATGCCCACTGCTTTCTTATAGGAATTGTTAGCATAGAATCTGATAAATGGAAGGCAAAAACAAAAACAAAATCCTCTCTCCTACAGATAAACAGATTTGGAAGGGTACAAAAAGAGAAAGTATTGAATTGGTGGAAAAATTAAGAGCTGGGTCTGGAGAGTCAGCTTGCAGGAGGAGAATGTGATAGATATTTAATAAAACTTAACCTGTGGCATACTTTATGTACCTCCAAGTAATATCTCTCATAGGACTCAATTTATTTATGGAGTAGATTTTTCTAAAGTAGGAATTGTACAACATTGATTAATGGTAGGTTTAATCATTGCCCTCTCCCTCCCCACCCCCATGCACAACAGGGATTCACCAGTATTCTTTAAAGTTTCCCTACTAAAAATGTTCCATTAGCTTCTTCCTTATTCTGCAATTTTGGGGGCTTATTCAATACTTGGTGGAAAATAATTGAAGTGGTCACCGAGTCCTCCAGTGATGCTGAACTCAGGAGTTCTCTGTTCCTACCATGGCAAATTCATACTCTCTGGATCAAAGAGGTTCTGTATGTAATGGATTCCCTAAATATTGGGTGATAGTTTCTTCATGCATGGTAAGAAAGCTCACACATCCAGACCTTGTAAAATGTGATCTTATTTCAAGTGCAATACTTTATTAAATCCTAAAAAAACATGTTCTGATCTCCAAACATCTTCAGAAAACTTGAGTAAGATTCCCTAGCTGCAAAGTAAGAAGAATTTGGAGAATTCTATGTGTGACAGTAGTAGCTCAAAACCCAATATGCTGTTGGATCCCTTTGATCTTTTATTTCAGATTCTATTAGATTATTAATAGAATAACTGACTCCCTTATGTTTGAGGTGATTTTTTGGACAATTTCTGTGATTTTTTTTAAAAAAATTACTATTTATTTACTGTATCCATATGATTAAAAATATATATTAACTATCAATTACTAACAACTTACTTTGTGCCAAAAATTGTGCTGAGAATTTTTTGTACTTCATCTCACCATTCTTTCAGTTATGGAATCTTACATATGAAAGTGGATTTTCTCTCTTTTTCTTTCTTTCTCTTGTTCTTTTTTTTTTTCTTTTTTTTTTTGACTAGCATAAGTTATTTGCAATATTAACTAATTTTTTTAAACATTCATTAATTAGATAACAGTATAAAATATGTACATGCACTGATAAATACACTTGGTTTCAACCAAAATTCCTTTATGATATACAAAATTTTATCTGTGAAAATTCTGACCACGGCAAAAGAGGTAACTCATAGATACAAAGCATGATGATGTTTTCTTGGTTAGAATGTAATTTTCAACCTCCTTTTCCTGTTTCCCATCATGTCCTAACTATTTAACCTAACATATCAGAGATGCAGAGAATATTGCTGAATCATTAAAAGCATGCAACACCTTGGAATAAGAGACTTGAATTTAAATCTTTTTTCTAACATTAATAGCTTAAGCAATTCACTCAATGCATCTAATTATCATTTTTTATCTATCTGTTTGAAATAAATATTTTCACTCCAATAATATAATATATATTTAGGTTATTTTATATAATAAAGCATTTGCAATTTATATCTATGTTTTTAGCAATAAATTGACTGCAACTTTGAGGATGAAAAATAATAATTTAATACTTAATGAGTAGTTAGAACTGAGAACAAAATGATAGCTTGTAGTAATGTTTTCAATCTTTTATTATGATGGTAGTAAAATTAATATAAGTGCACTCACTAACATTAACAATTCCTTTAGTATTATCTAATAGAATGATGATAGGTCACCAGCCAGGAATTCTCCCTAAACTTTCTTTACTCTGTTAAGAAAACCTTTTGACACTGAAATCTGGGGCACTTATCTAATAGATTTCAAAGCATAAGATTATTTGTGAGATTTGAAGACTGATTAGAATACATTCAGTGTACAAAAAACAGTCAAGTTACTTGGGGAATCCCTTTTCTAGCATTTTCTTAATGGTATTCACTATGAAGACTGGAGTAGTTTTGGCACTATCGACCTCATAATTTTAAATCATCTTGAAGATAAAACTCCTCTAATGACAGCGAAGTTTCTCTATACTAACATAAAGAAATAATGTTTTGACAATCAACATCATAACATCCGCCAGAGCCTTAAATAATTTCATGTTATCTCAAGTTCTAGCCAGACAGGTTTTATTTATTTATTTTTTGTTCCTTCATTTTTATGAAATGACTGGAACAGCAGGCTACCCATGCTTTGGTGAGTCATGTGTTTCTGCAGCAGGATTCTCTAAAAACTTAAGACAAGGAAAACTAAACTCAAGCTTATAGTGTAATGCAGCTGTGATGCTACGATGTTATTCTTTTGGAAATCTTGGAAGGCTACATGAGAAATCAACTCCAACTGGGTAATTTGTTAACATTAGGACAAATACGAAAATTATCTTTGGTTTCATAAAACTACCAAAAAGGAAGTTTTAATTTATTTTTTTAATGTGGTAACAAAATGTACTAAAATATTCATTTGTCATCATAAAAAGAGCAATGGAATTTTACAGCAGGTAGAAGTAGGCACTAAAACAGAAATTTTAAGGATTTTTTAAAACAATTTCACTAATCATTAATTAGTATATAAAATATAAGTAATATTAGAATGACTAAAATATACAGTGTCATCAAAACCAGATTTATTGTATTCACATATTTGAATCTTCAACATGCCTTTGCAGGTGGGAAAAAGTAAGTGTTTCTCTTTTCCTTACCCCTTACAAGGTTCATTTTTGACATCCTCATAATAAAAGACAGATTAACAAAAGAAAAGCATAACACATTTATTTAACCAAAGTTTTACATGGCACGAGAGACTTCAGAAATAAAGATCCAAAGACCCAGCGACACCCATGTCTTTTTATGCCTAGGTTTCAAGAAGAATGAACAATCATGTATATTTATGATTAAACAAAAGGGGTTATGACCTAATGGTGATAAACTGGAGGTAACTTAGCAAGGCCTCTCTGATCAGATTTTTCTTGGCCTCTGTGTGTGACATTTCATCCTTCTGGGTATGGGACAAGAAACCTGTCACATGAGTGTCTGCAGGGAAAGAAAAAGGGGCAAGGTCAGAGAGTGACATCCTGCTTTTGTTTTCTCAATTTTCTTCAGCTTAAAATACTCAGTATGCCAAGGTACCATAGTTTGGGGTATTGCGTTCTGAGCTCCGACGTCTTTCTACAATTATGATTGCATATATAAGATGTTAGTTGTGTTCTTAGCATTCATGTAAGCTCAATCCTAAATAACTGTGAAAAACTATATATTGTTTCTAGTGTTTTAACTCAAATAATGGGAGGAGGGGCAGGCAAAAAAACACAACCTCAAGTAATCATGATAATTGATTGTTTCAAGGCTTTCTATCAGTTTGGGTGAAATTATAGACTGCTTAAGTAAAAATTTTTGAAATATATGACTTCATTTAGATGACAAGAAATCTAAAGATAGTGGATTTCAGGCTTATTACAACTATTCAATAATGTCAGTATTTTTCAGGGTTAGCTTCTCTTGCTTTATGGCCCTTCCTCTCCATGACTGTGAGACCTTCCAGCCTTTATTCCTCCAAAAATGATGTCCCATAGTAGAAAATGCAGAGCTGGTCCTTTTACTACTCTCATACTTCCATTTATAAGAATTTTCAGAAGCTTGCAGTATATTTCACTCTGTATTTATTTATTTATTTATTTATATACTTACTTATTTTGTTTTGTTTTCATTTTTTAAATTTTACTTCTCAATATACATTGTACTTGATTTTCATGCCCCTTTACGCCTCCCTCTCTACCCCTTCCCCTCCCTCGCCGCATAATATCTGTTCACTTGACTTAACTAGTTCGAGGAATTTTTGTGGTTATTCTGTCTTCCCCCCCTGCACCCCTGATTTTTTTGTGTGTTTATTTATTTATTTATAGTTCCCACAAATAAGTGAGAACGTGTGGTATTTCTCTTTCTGTGCCTATCTTGTTTCACTTAATATAATTATCTCTAGGTCCATCCATGTCGTTGCAAATG
>NW_007732646.1:0-700 GCF_000696425.1 Galeopterus variegatus
AGTTATTTCAGATCTTGTAAAACAACAGCTCTTCTTTAAACACCTTGATTTTCTATTACTGAAATTTAGTTTCTTCTTTTGGTACTTGAATTATTTCCTTAGGGAATGTAAAGATCCCATAAATTTCTTTTTTATTTCTTTCATTCATGAGATTATTCTTAGTATCTCTATATAGTAATTTGAAATGTATTGAAATAAATTACAATGGGACCCCATTCTTCATAGTTCATCATTACCAAGAGCGCAATATGTCATGGATTTAATCATGCTGTCCCCAAACATAGCTACAATCAACAAAAGACTGATGCAGGGCCATTAGAATATAATAGAAAAGAGTTGATAATCTTTTCAAAGTAACATGCCAAGTCTTCACTCCTCCACAGGCATAGGGGAATAAATGTGCATGGAGGTAAGGGGGGTGGGAACCAGGAAAGGGCAGAGGAATTCTCACACACTTTGAGCGCTGCAGCATATGCATCTGGGGAAGTCTCTTGACTGGTTTTCAGCTATCTAGCCACAGGAAGTCTATCCACCCCCACTTCTGCTCATAGTAAAGGGCATGTGGGAGAAGGGAAAGAGTGTCTACATAGACTTGCATACTTTAATTCTCTTCAGTCATTTATTTAAAACATATTTCTGAGTACCTACCATGCTGCTATGCTCAGGTAGCACTGTGCTAGGCACAGAGCATCTCAGAAAA
>NW_007732646.1:1057-1651 GCF_000696425.1 Galeopterus variegatus
TTTTTTTTTCATTTTGATGACTTTCCTTACTTCATTAAAATTCAAAATTTCTTCTATTTCAGATCACCTGCCCTGAGCATGACTTCTACTGTGGAAATCTTCAATCTTCAATTAATTTTTCCTATTATGGGAAGATTAAGCTACAAAGAATATCTTACTAGTTGACCCAGAATTAGGCATAGTTCAATACTTTCCAGTAACTTGTCTACACTCTTATTTCTTTTTATTTATTTATTATTGAAACATAATTGGTTGTACATATCTGCGGGGCACAGCATTGAAGATCATTATCTGTGTGTAATACATGATCCTCAAATCAGGACAATTACTATATTTATCATTACAGAATGTTATCATTTTTTGTGGCCCTTTACTAATTTCGCACTAACATTGGATGTAACATAATATATCCCCCAGCTTGTGTCATAGTAGAAACTATATGGAGACCAGTTAGAACTTCGACTCGACAGCTTATGAGCTGTTGGATCAGTCTCCTTATTTAGTCTCTCAGAGCCTCAATTTCCTCATCTGTAAAATGGGGATAATATCTACTTTAAAGGATTTCATGAGTATCAAAAGAAGAGTTCTTGGGGA
>NW_007732646.1:1756-3516 GCF_000696425.1 Galeopterus variegatus
TGGCTGATGCTGCAGAAATTCCACATTTGTCAAGAAGTGGAGGGGAGAAGGCCGCAAGCATCAGGGAGTGGATGAGAGGGAATATGTCGAGGAAAGCAAAAGCTAAGTGTGCTTACTCAGTATGGAAGCAGGGTAGTGGGGCATTCAGCCCCCAAGAAGTAACCCAGGGAAAGGCAAGGTGCAGCTCCCCTGCCCTGTTTGCTCAAATTAATGATAACTTGTTTTGACGATGTCCACACTTTGAAAGGCTCCTCTTTNAAATGGGGATAATATCTACTTTAAAGGATTTCATGAGTATCAAAAGAAGAGTTCTTGGGGAAGAGGGTATAGCTAGTGAGACCCCTAAGGTAGGGAGGAATGAATTTTGAGGAGTTTATACAGGAGTGGGAGAGAGGCAGGCAGAGGCACTACCACAGGCCATTTTGGCCAGAGAAAAGAGCTTGTATTTTATTCTCAGTGCAATGTGGATTGCAGAATTTAAAGCAAAGAGGGTGGGGGGAGACAAGATCTGATTTACATTATCCTGAATACCATCAGGAAGAATAGTTTATTAGCTAACAGGAGTAGAGGAAGGGAGACCACTTAGGAAGCTATTGCAATGATCCATGAGAGAGATGTTGGAGGCCTGGACAGCCATGGTAGCCAGAGATGGTGAGAGAGGAGCAGATGCCAGAATCGACAGGACTTGAAGCTGGATTGAATGTAGGAGAGTGGAGGAAAAGCAAGGGACCAACTAGGATTTCTAGAATTTGACTTGAGCCGTGGAGCAATGGAGGTGCCATTTTTTTATTGAGAGAGAGAAAATGGGGGAAGGAACACATTAGAGGTGGCAAACGATTCTAAGGAAGAAGGGCCAGTATGGAATAAAAACCAAGAGAGTATTAAGCAATGAGGGTATGATTCACAATTTTTATAGCCAATGGACTTGTTTCACAAATACCTCATTATCAGCAAACCAACATTATGTCCCATCACCAACATGGCAAACCCAAGAGCCATCTCGGTATTCACTTCCCAAATATGTCAGTGTTATGGGTTAAATTGTGTCCTTCCTCCCCCAAAATTAGCTATGTTACAGTTCTAATGCCCATAATGCCCAGTGTCTCAGAATATGGGTGTTTTTGGTTTTGTTTTTGACATAGGATCTCTACAGAGGTAATCAAGTTAGAATGAGGCCACTAGGGTGGGTCCTAATCTAATATGAGGGATGTCCTTTAAAAAAGAGGAAATTTAGACAGAGACGCACACAGGGAAAACATCATGTGAAAATGAAGGCAGAGATCAGAGTGATGGAGCAGAAGCCAAGGAATGGCAAAGATTGCCAGCAAACCATCAGAAGCTAGGAAAAGGCATAAAAGAGACTGGTTCTCCAGCCCTCGGAAGGAACCAACACTGCCAACACCTTGAGCTCAGACTTCTAGCCTCCAGAACTGTGAGACAAGAAATCTCTATTGATTAAGCCACCCAGTCCGTGGAACTTTTGTGTGCCAGAAGTGCAACCTCAGATCTTCAGTATCCTCTGGTAGCTGGGACCTCCTTTCCCCACGTGCAAAAGACAAAATGGCTTTCTGGGACAATGTTAGCCTCTGCATGCCACCTCCACGGGCTTTGTTCTCAGCATCTGAAAATGGAACTTTGCTGCCAACACTAGTAAAAAACACTTGCAACAAAATGACATGGGGCAAGTGCTGTCAGGGAGTGGCTGATGCTGCAGAAATTCCACATTTGTCAAGAAGTGGAGGGGAGAAGGCCGCAAGCAT
>NW_007732646.1:4461-7617 GCF_000696425.1 Galeopterus variegatus
TAAGAGAGAGACCCTGAAACCAAGAACTTCAGTAATAAAAGCAGACACCCTTACAAGCGTGCCAGGCACTCTTATAAATGCTTTATGTGTGTTAACTCACTTGTTCCTCACAATATCTCTGTGAGGTAGACACTGTACTTATCCCCATTTGAAAGACAAAGAAACTGAGGTACAGAGATATGGAGTGCTTTGCCCAAGGTTACACAGCTAGGAAGTGATGAGCCAGGATTCGAACCCAATGGCTGCCTCCAAGGAATGTTCCTTTAAGTACTAGGTTATGCTACCTGCTGGGAACTTGAATGGAACTGGAGCAGATTAAGGGCTCTCCCTTTCTTCCTCCCTCCACCTTTCTCCCTCTCCCGGCCCTTCTTCCATCTACCTCTCTCTGTCTCTCTCAGCATTCCAGTGTCCCCTCCGTGTGCATGTCTACTCTGACCTGTTTTGGCTACGGACTAGCTTAGTCTTTCTTTATGGTCTGTGTAGCTTCTCCTTGCTTCTAGTTTCCGCCCCCTTGCACCTTCAGCCTGGAAGTGGACCATCATGGCTATTCCAACCTTCCATTGCTCACTATCTCATTGGGATTTCTTCGTTCAGAATTGCAATGGACAAAATCTTATTGGATTGGTCCAGTAAGTGTCCGTCATCCCCGTCCAATCAATTGTGGCTATGTGTTGACTCACAGAACCTAAAAATGGCAGGCAGCCTGTATAGAGCCAGTCAAGAAAACCTATTATTGGATTGGTCCAGTAAGTGTCCATCATCCCCGTCCAATCAATTGTGGCTACGTGTTGACTCACAGAACCTAAAAATGGCAGGCAGCCTGTATAGAGCCAGTCAAGAAAACCTATCTGCTGATCAATTCTGTCACAGATAAGCCTGCCTATCAAATCCCCACCTCTCTGTGGCCTGGGCTGAGACCATAATGTCCCTGGTGGAATAAAGCACATGCACGCTGTGGGTCTCTGTGCGATGGCAGTGGCTGATGGTGAGTGACTAAATGAGAATTGTGTGTGGCTCCTCCACGAGAAGATGAATGGGTCTGAGTTGTAGACACATCTGATCAAAGGGGAACCCAGGCGTCAGAAGGAGACAAGAGACAGAGAACCACGCCATTGCATGCTGAATCTCTGCAGACGTCTGCCTCTTAAGTGAACCAGAGTCCTCCATCTGTGTTAGGGGTGAAAGCTGGAAACCTGGAAGATACAAAAGGGCTCACAGAGCTGGACGAAGACGTCCTGCTTAGAGCACACGGAATCTCTGCATCAGGCTGCTGCGGTACATATCCGCACTTGCTCACCTGAATATGCGTGAAGCTGTTCAAAAAGCAAGTCTGCAAGCAATTTTTAAAAACTGACTCTATTCCAGAAAAGTACATAAATGACACATTACTATGTTTCCACATAATCTCTTAGCGGGTTTGAGCAGATTTGTTACGGTCCTGGGCAGGTGTTAGTATCTTTGTTGATGCCAGCCTTCCACACCTTGCACGATCACTCAGCTTTCCTTCTAGAAACATTGCTCTCTTCTTTGATACCCCAGATTGACTGAAAACAGGTTTTCCATACACTTCAAGAGAACAAACATATTTTTTACATTAAAAATAGAATCACAACGGGCACACAGACGGACATTTAAACAAAGAGTACACCAAATCTCCTATTCTTAGAGCTAATCTAATTTCAGTACTGCCAGAAACACCTAACAAACTATTTTATCACTAAATCGGAATCTGTGGAATTAGTATAATGTATTGACGATTAACCCCGTTAGCTTATTTTTTAAATAACTCTCATTGCTTATGCCATTGTAGTAAAGGGTTTCCCTCTCCCATGCAGCAAGTTCAGAATGAAAGTGGGTTGTTGCCATGGCAACGGAATACAAGGCAGAGAACTCCAGAGAAGGGGGAGGTCTCTACACCCAAGGCCACAGACACAGGAAAGCCCCTGGCCCTGGAGTGGTGGCAGCAAAGGGAAGCAGCCTGCTATGACTTCACACTGCCAGATGGCTTGCTGTTGACATAGGGTTTTCCCCCAACTAATTATTTGCATAAATCTGGATCATTCATTCAAAGGAAAATAACAAATTCACTGAAGTATTTATTGACATACTTATTAGACAGCTTTTCTCTTTGAACAGCCTAGCATCAGACACTTTTTCCAAACACCTAGCACACAGGTGCCTTATACATGGAAGCTACTTTAAGAGGTATGTATTTAGCTACTTATTGGGTCCCTTCTTGAGCCAGGTATTGCTCAAGATTCCAAGGTGCAAAAGACAGCTTCTCTCTCCTCGGAGAGCTCACTGTTTAATGGGTAGACAAGCACCTATAGAGATCCGTATAACTTTACAGGTCAGTTCAATTACAGCTTTGCCCAGGGTATCACAGGGGTGAGAATTCAGGAGATAACCCAGCCTGGAGGAATACACAGGAAGGGAGAAAGGGGACAGGGTATGTGTTACATGGCTTGAGTCAAGGACGAATTTATTTTGGTCTGCTTGTTTTGAGATTGTCCTGGCACAGAAGACAATGCAAGGGCCCAAAGGTAAAAGGTAGCCAGTCCAAGTAGAGAAAGCATATGCAATTTGCTGGAGTTGAACAAGAATCTGTAAGGCAGGGAATGGGGGAGCTGAAGCTAGAGACACAGGTGGCTAAGGTGTTAATAGGACATGTAAGTTTCTCCCCTGGGACAGCTTGGACTGTATTTTCTGGGCAGTGGAGGTGCCATCATGGCAAAGCCTGCTTTCTGCATAGACTCTTAGTAACAGTGGGGAGAAGTGCTTAACAGATAAGACCGGAATCAAGAGGACCAGTCCCAGGCTGCTTCAGACATCCAGGTAGGAGACAATAAGAGTCTGAATCAGGGTAGGGTATTAGGGATAGAAGTGGAAGGATAGATTCTAGAAATGTTTAGTGAGTATAGTCACATAGCTCCTCTGCATGACTCACCTCCCCAAATCCCTAAGACTCAAATCTCCATCCTCCTCTCCATACCAATTTCAATGCTAAGAAAAACCTGGAGAAGGAAGGATAAGATTTGCAGTGACTAAAGCTCCCTCAATAGTACATAGCTTACACATTCACTGAACCTCTTAAAATGATCGTAGTCACTTTAAATCCTATTGGCTGAGTTGATGGACAGGCAAAAATATTTCTTC
>NW_007732646.1:9138-11910 GCF_000696425.1 Galeopterus variegatus
GCAGTGAATATTAATTTTGAGAACATTCCTGTAAAATAGAAAAGTGGCTCCATTTCAGTGGTGGTGGTTTGGGGGACAGGAGGAAGATACTAATGCCCAGAGAGACGAACTGACTTATCAGAGGCAAGGCAGGCCGGAAGGCAGAATTTGGGCTTCTTCGTTTCTTCTCCTGGTTTTATCATCTAAATCCATCCTAATGAGGTTATTGTATTTAACACAGCCTGTCCAGATCTCATCCAAAAAGAGGAAGCAAAGACCTGGGTAATTTTCCAGATAATTTCTTTAAAAGAAAAAAAAAAGCAACCTCTCTTTCCTCCAAATTGCTTATAATTGATGCAATACAGGAAGTCTCACTGCTTTTTAATGAGTTCCCAAACTCAAATTCTGCTGTTTAATTTTTTTTCTGAAATCCGCATTTGCCTGAAATATCTCAGTAATTCAAGTGGAAAGGAAGGTTTTGCCTAAATTATGAAAATGACCTCAATTTACTTTTTCACGTAGCTAAGGGAGAAGTGGGCACTACATGGCAACTAAGCTGTAGGAATCAATCCCTTCCCCACGGCCCAGGGTACAGGGATCCCTTTTTGGTGCGGGGGAAACCCCATGCTTGAGCTCAACACTGTGATCCTTTCTGTTTCCATTGTACTCATTCTGCCTCTGCCGGGACTGCACCAGACACCCCTACTTCGTTCCATTTATACATAGGTGAAAATGTAGGACTTGTACAAATGACAGGAAGAAATGCCTCATTTCAATTCTTGCTAACGGGTCAGTCTTGGACTCAGTTTATTTTTCATATATTTATAAGATGAGTACATTGAGCTAGCAGTGATGAGCAAGGAAATGAGTGTATTGCCTGTTTTTTTGCCAAAGCACATGTCCCAGCTCTTTGTCTGAATCTAGTCCCTGTTATCTGCCACGCTGCTTTTGTCTTTCTCTCATTCAGCCACTTCTTTTATTCCTTTCTTCTTGTATCTCTGGGGATAGAATCACATGCCTCTGGATGCTTTAGCTCAGTGAAAACCTTGGATTACTATGTGGCCCACAGGCAGCAGTTCGGCTGAAAAGCAGCAGCCCTAGCCTGAAGCTATTTTGGAGTCAGACTCTGAGTCTATAGCAGGACACCAACAGTTTGCCTCTTCACCGGGGCTCACAGACAAAAGCTTCAGATCTCCACGATGAACTGCAGGCAGCTCCTTTGGGTGGGCATGTGGGCTGTCCTACTGCTCCTGGCAGTCAGAAGAGCCAAGAACAAAAGATGCTCACCAGGCCACCCTGGTACCCAGCCGGGCTCACCGAGCGTCTTACACACTCACGTCCACACACTGCCGGATCCCTGCAGCAGACACCCCAGTGTGGAGGGCGCTCTCTTCTGGATTCACACTTGTCACAAAAGGAAGAGCCCGTTTCTGAGATAAAATTGCTGCATTTTTACACCCTAAACAATTAGACATGATTCCCCAAAATGTAAGAGCAGTCGGCAGACTCCATCCAAGTCACCGTCTCTAAGCAGTGAAGGCAGAGGAGAGAAAAGGAGGGAGTGGGAAAGGATGGGGAAGGAAAGCAGAGGCTCCAGAGTCTTTGTTTCTCTCCCATCTGGCTGGAATCTAGAGGCATAGATCGAAGAGATCTATCTTTCATCCACTGATCTGACAGTCGCATGTCCCTTGCTCAAAGGTTCCTGAGAGACCTGTCTTCCTGTGCCTACTGGCAGCAGGATTTCTAGGCAGCATTTCTGTTTTCAAGGTTATAATAAAACAAGGAGAGTACCACTTGCTCCATCATATTCTGTCGTTAATTTTTTTCTGAAATCTGCAGTCTTCTAGCCCACCAAGGGGACCTGAGTGTGTGCTCTGTGGCTTTAAGGGAAGAGAGAGTCCTTTCCAACCTCTCTATCAGATCTGGTTAGGCTCTAGCATGTAAAGTTCCAGGCCATAAATAATTCAAAAGGCATGAAGATTTTCTTCATTCTCCAGCTATCCTTGCACACAGACCCCCCCCCCCCTTCCTTTCTGGCTTCTAACAAATGCTAATTTAATCAACTGGCAGTGGCTTGGCCTGGTTGCTGACTCATGCCAGACATGGCCCCTAAAGACTAACTGAGCTTTGCTATCTCATTTGGAAATGAATGATAAAGAAGTAGGTCCTGAGCTGACCACCTCTCTGTTTTTGTCCTCCTTTTCCTACCCCTCCCACTCCAAAGGTGTCCTTACAAATGTATCCCCAGTATACACACAAGCAATTCACATGGCAGCTGTGGAGGTCTGAGCTACATGTAAGTTGTATGGCCTCCCAACTATCCCTAACGACACATGGGGACTTCCCCAGTGGTCCTGGAGCTGCTCTCTAGACAAAGTCTGAACTTGGTAGAGGGGAAAAAAGAGGGGGAACCTGCAGAGAAGGGGAGTCAGGCAAGCCAGCCCTTGTATCCAGATTGTGAGAGCGCACGTGTCAGCAAGAAAGCGCGTGTGCTTGGAACCAGACAGCACCACAGGGAAGCAGATTAAAAAGAGTGGAGGAGTCTTTTTCACTGCACCAGGCTAGTGGGAGCTGGGGGATCTTGGACCCCGGGGACAACTGTAGATGGAGTGGAAGGAATTTTCCTGAAGACAAGGCAGGAGCAGCAGGTGGAAGGGCAGGGAGTGAAAAGGACAGGACATAAAGAAAAGACCAAGAGAGGGCTGGCCCGGTGGCGCACTGGAGAGTGTGCCAGGGTTCGGATCCCATGTGGAGACCAGTTCCCGCTCACTGGCTGAGCGCGGTGTGGACGCA
>NW_007732646.1:12650-13582 GCF_000696425.1 Galeopterus variegatus
TTCGGATCCCATGTGGAGACCAGTTCCCGCTCACTGGCTGAGCGCGGTGTGGACGCAACACTGAGGGTTGCGATCCCATTGCCGGTCAGTAAAAAAGACAAAAAGTGAAAAAAAAAAAAAAAAAAGGAAAAGACCAAGAGACAGAAAAATATTGATGGTAAGCCCAGGTAGCCCTATGGCCTATTTTCTTTTCCTTCTGCCCTTTTATTTCCATTATAAATGTTTATCTTATTAGGAAGCATTCTTCATCCCCACCCAGAGGGATTCCTTTCAAGCCCTCCTCATCATGATCATCCAAATATTTGCTGAGGTCCCCATGTGGAAATACAAGCTCCTTTACCTTCTGTCTCCAAATGCCTTGTAAAACACTTAATGGCGTTCCAAGCACCAACCTGCCCGTTATTTTGTTTGCTCCGTCCACCTAAGCACCCTGTAAAGCACACAGAGCTGGTAGCATTAGGTCCCTTCTACAGGGAGGTTGAGCTCCATGAAAGAGCTTCTGGATAGCACAGTGACTGTTGACGCTATTTCCACCAGACACCCTGCTCCCTGCGGAGCTGCACACAGTAGGTCTAACTGCTTAGACACTAGGCTTATCATTTATTAAACAAATGGAGCAGCAAAGCCTCAGAACTCCCTTACGGATCTGCTCATCTTGTCACCAGATCCCACCCACAGTGCTGACTGTCCCTGCTACTCTATCAGTTTGGAATTGTCAATGAACTGTTTTATGTTTCATTGTACAACCCACCACCACACTGGACTGTAAAGTTATCCTGGCCAGGGTTCGGTCTGGAGAGTTTTTGTGTCCTCCATGAGGCTAAAAAGGGGAGCCTGAAGAGAGCAAACTCAATTTTTCCAGTTGATTGCAAGCACACTTTAAGTCTCTTAAAGTGAGAAACCCCACCACAGCCACCCTTGTTGTCAAATCC
>NW_007732646.1:14053-15118 GCF_000696425.1 Galeopterus variegatus
ATAGGATACAAACAATGGAAAAAGCCCTCTTGCCTTAGAACTAGGAGAATGCACAATCAGCTTCCTACAGGAAGCCCAGGAAGGGGAACAAACAAGGAGCCTTCTCCTCACCCAGCATCCTTAGTCATAGCACAAATATTCTGTGCATATTTCTTCTAATTTACCGTTTGACAGCCTTGGGGTCACTGGGCAGCTAGGAAAGAATCAGCCCCGCGTGGGGGAGGCTTTGGCGCCCAGCACACAGCATTCCAAGGGCACATGCTGCACTGCCAAGAATGGAAGGCGTGGTTCACTTTGTCCTTATTTGACCAGAAGGCGAGGCATGGAATGCTGCCTCAGTGCGCGGGCTGTAAACTCCAGAGGCGGTCATAAATAAGCCCGCGGCCTGGTGTGGCTTCTTGGCTAAACGTTTGCACAGTAACTCAAATGAGGCAGCAGACATGAGTCAGGAGGGAGAAATAAGCTCAAGGAGGAGTGGGGGCAGGGAGCTCAGGCTGCTCAAGCCTTCGAGATGGTACTTTAGCCAGAGACACTCAGCCGAGCCCCCAGGGACAGACTGCAAACCCTCCCGCATCCACCACCACCTGCCAGAGCCATTTGCAAAGCAGCTTGTAAGAGCAGCTAAGTGAAGAGCCACTTGTCCAGGCTCCATTCATGAGGCCAATGAGGACCTTGTGTGTTGCTGAGAGGGGTGATAAAAAGACATTAAATATTTTATCTTTTTTTGAACATTCACAATTTGAGCCAAGGTTATATACAAGCAGAGAACTTAAAGCTCAGGGAGAACATTGGCTCTGCAAGATTAGGTCTGGTGGAAATACGAAAAGATAATAGTTATTTAATTCCAGAGATCATTATTAAGTGTTCAGTGATCAGTGGATCTCCAGCTTTATCCTTGCCTCCCAGAGACAGGGTGCCAGCGGCAAGTGGCCAGAAGTTATTAAGCCTACATGGTGTACTTCATTTTCTCTATGGGGGACAGTGAAAGGGAGCCTCTGCCAGCTGCAATGTGCCATTCTCCAAGGGTCTGAAATAAAAAAGTATGCGCTGAATGAATGAATGAAT